>NW_027944480.1:0-217 GCF_054177405.1 Leptonychotes weddellii | reverse complement strand
GACTTAGATTCATGTAGAAGGAGTGATTATTCTCAGTGGTTCAAAATGTGCAGTTCTGTATTGCCAGTCACTAATGCCAAGATTAAAGATTTATTTTGCCTTGTGATCTCTGTGTAGTTGACTTCAGAGAGTGGGGTCATAAAATCAGCACAATTGCCTATTGTAGAATCACACCTTCCAGGGTGGGACCTTTGTAGTTGGGTAATAAACAATAACT
>NW_027944479.1:0-217 GCF_054177405.1 Leptonychotes weddellii | reverse complement strand
ATTTGAAATATAAGGAGGGTGTGTGTGTGTGTGTGTGTGAAAGCAGTTGTGCATCTCCTATGTGATAAGATAGCACCCTGTTAACTCCCCTCCTGAAGTGTGTTGGGAGACTGTCCACTCCTGTGAGTTCCTGAGAGTCACATGGGAGCAGGGTCACCTCAGTCTTCTTTATCTAGTTTCACTGGCATTTCCCTTGTACCACCACATCTAGCCCTCC
>NW_027944478.1:0-217 GCF_054177405.1 Leptonychotes weddellii | reverse complement strand
CGCCTGGGTGGCTCAGTTGGTTAAGCGACTGCCTTCGGCTCAGGTCATGATCCTGGAGTCCCGGGATCGAGTCCCGCATCGGGCTCCCTGCTCGGCAGGGAGTCTGCTTCTCCCTCTCCCACTCCCCGTTTGTGTTCCCTCTCTCGCTGTGTCTTTCTCTGTCAAATAAATAAATAAAATCTTTAAAAAAAAAAAAAAGGAAAAATATATGAAATTC
>NW_027944477.1:0-217 GCF_054177405.1 Leptonychotes weddellii | reverse complement strand
GGTGGCTCAGTTGGTTAAGCGACTGCCTTCGGCTCAGGTCATGATCCTGGAGTCCCGGGATCGAGTCCCGCATCGGGCTCCCTGCTCGGCGGGGAGTCTGCTTCTCCCTCTGACCCTCCTCCCTCTCATGCTCTCTGTCTCTCATTCTCTCTCTCTCAAATAAATAAATAAAATCTTTAAAAAAAAAAAAAAGAAAGAAGGACTATAAAGCACGTTA
>NW_027944476.1:0-217 GCF_054177405.1 Leptonychotes weddellii | reverse complement strand
TGATGTTTTACAGTGGTTTGTGTGTGTGTGTGTGTGTGTGTACAGATCGTTCATCTACTTAACTAAACTTATTCATAAATATTTTATTATTTTTGATGCTAGTGTAAATGGGATTGTAAGAAACACATATAGATTAAAAATAAATGGATGAAGAAAAATATACCATGGTAATACTAATTAAAAGGAAGGAGTTGGAACTCTACTATTTTCAGATACA
>NW_027944475.1:0-217 GCF_054177405.1 Leptonychotes weddellii | reverse complement strand
TCTAGAACCTTCTATCAAAGGAAAAGACCAGCAGTAGCAGCCTTCTAGTGATCGGAGGGTCTTTCAAAAGTTACGAAGTTTCTGCTGAGTCACAGCAGAGACAAGCTGTGCCCTGCAAGCTCACTGATATCTCCCCTTGTCACGAGAAAGCCGTGGAGGAGGGAAAACACACACACACCTGGACACAACGCTGGCATTAGAGGAAAGCAGTAAGATA
>NW_027944474.1:0-217 GCF_054177405.1 Leptonychotes weddellii | reverse complement strand
TATATGGGCACTTGGTTTATTTTCATTGAATTATAGTTGACATACAGTATTACATTATTTGCAGGTATACAACATAGTGGTTCAATAGATCTATACATTATGCAATGCTTACCATGATAAGTGTAGTTACCATTTGTCAACACACAACACACAAAGTTATTACAATATTATTGACTATATTCCCTATGCTGTACTTTTCTTTTTTTTTTTTTTTTTT
>NW_027944473.1:0-217 GCF_054177405.1 Leptonychotes weddellii | reverse complement strand
CCGGGAGAGCAAGAAGGCCGACACCAAGGCCCCAACAGGTAACAAGAGAAAGATGGTCAATCGGAATTGAATTTTGAACATGTGGATTTGAGTGTGCATGGCCCCAAAGATGTGGTCTGGGATGAGAGACTTTGTAAAGAAAGTCCTAAAGATCAAAAAAGACAGTGAGTTCTAGTAGTGATCTCAGTGGGCTCATAGCTGGTAGCCATCACTCTGC
>NW_027944472.1:0-1257 GCF_054177405.1 Leptonychotes weddellii | reverse complement strand
AAAAAAAAAAAAGAAGTGCACCAAAGAAGCAAGATTAGAGAGGGAATTTGGAAGATAATGGTATGATGTTATCAAAGATCATTTTAGGCTTCCTCAGAATTTGGTCTAATATGGGTTTTTGGTTTTCCATTTAAAAATTATATAACGGAATAAGAAGCAATTGTATTGCTATGGACTGAATTGTGTCTGCCTAAAATTTATATTTGAAGTCCTAATCTCCATTGTGGCTGTATTTGTAGATGGAAGCAATTAAGGTTAAATGAGGTTATAAATGAGGTTATAAGAATGGGGCCCTGCTAGGATATAATTAATATTAACATTGAAAATATCCCACAACAGATTCATGCGAATTGTAATATTTAGAGGTCATGCATTCACCTGAAGACAAGGGTACCTTTATAATTCTTTTTTTTTTTTTTTAATGGAGAGAGAGAGGGAGAGAGCACATGAACAGGGACGAGGAGTGGGGGCAGAGGGAGAGAGTCCTAAACAGGCTCCATACCAAGTACAGAACCCTATGCGAGGCTTAATCTCATGATCCTGAGATCATGAGCCAAAATTAAGAGTCATATGCTTAACTGACTGAGCCACCCACGTGCACCTTTTATTTTTTTTTAATTATTTCTTATATATCTCTTGAGCAAGGGCAAATCAAACAATTGATGCATTTTCAAAGCCTAAAGAGAATGACAATTCAGTTTTTGCTCCAGTTACTAAAACTTTGTTTTATTATTAGAGCAGAAATTAAGCAGTCAAATGTTAAGATATATAGTCTTATAAATGGACATAGCACCAGAGTGTTTTACTTATTCCTCAGGCAGGCCAGGTCAATGTTCAGTGGTGTTATTCCTTCAGTGAAGTGAAAAAAATCAAACTATTTATATGAACTTATGATAGCACCTTATATGCTGGTCAGGAGAAAATGGGGTCAGGGTGAAAGAAATGGGAGGAAGGGGAATTATGATTCTATTTCATACAAAAGGGAATTTATTATTGACCATAATTAGACCATACTCCCATTGTTATCTATATGTATACGTATATCCTACCACTTTTTTTTTTTTTGTAATAAAATTCCTCACAAGAGAAAGGGGAACCTTCCTACATTTTTGGTGGGAATGCAAGCTGGTGCAGCCACTCTGGAAAACAGTATGGAGGTTCCTCAAAAAGTTGAAAACAGAGCTACTGTACAACCCAGCAATTGCACTACTGGGTATTTACCCCAAAGATACAAATGTAGTGATCTGAAGGGGTACG
>NW_027944471.1:0-217 GCF_054177405.1 Leptonychotes weddellii | reverse complement strand
GGCGCCTGGGTGGCTCATTTGTTAAGCAACTGCCTTCGGCTCAGGTCATGGTCCCAGGGTCCTGGGATCGAGTCCCACATCGGGCTCCCTGCTCCACGGGAAGCCTGCTTCTCCCTCTCCCACTCCCCCTTGCTTGTGTTCCCTCTCTCACTGTGTCTCTCTCTGTCAAATAAATAAAATCTTTAAAAAAAAAAAAAAAAGAATGCTTTGGTTCATT
>NW_027944470.1:0-217 GCF_054177405.1 Leptonychotes weddellii | reverse complement strand
TAGTTCAGATGGTAAATTTTATGTTATGTGTATTTTAGCACAACAAAAAAAATGTTTTTAAAAAAGAACCCTTCATGCCATTTGCAACGACGTGGATGGAACTGGAGGGTATTATGTTGAGTGAAATAAGTCAAACAGAGAAAGATATGTATCATATGATCTCACTGATATGAGGAATTCTTAATTGTAGGAAACAAACTGAGGGTTGCTGGAGTGG
>NW_027944469.1:0-217 GCF_054177405.1 Leptonychotes weddellii | reverse complement strand
CGCCGTGGGCTTCTGAAAGGGCTGTCGTGCTGCCTGCGTTGAGCACTCTGTCAGCTAAACACACGGATCTGCACGCGGCATCGGGGTCACTGGTGGCCAAAACTTAGAGTCTGGCTGGGAGTGTCTTCTCCCAGCCGACTGTGAGTCCGTCTGTTTGGGGTGGTGATGACAGGACAGCACAGAGGGGGTCTTGTAAACAGCAGATGTTTCTCGCTCA
>NW_027944468.1:0-217 GCF_054177405.1 Leptonychotes weddellii | reverse complement strand
CAAACTTTTACTTATTAGAAAGTTCACCAATGATGATAATATGATGGAACAAAATCTGAAAGCAGAAGTGATAGGTGACATTTGTCACTTTTTGCCTGTCCAGCTTCAGAATCCCTTCCCAGGTGTGTGGAAGACGCCACCTTTTTTTTTTTTTTTAAGATTCCATCCATTCATCCGACAGAGAGAGAGACAGCGAGAGCGGGAACACAAGCAGGGG
>NW_027944467.1:0-217 GCF_054177405.1 Leptonychotes weddellii | reverse complement strand
GGAGTCCCAGACCATTCTGATTCCAGATCCCAGAGTGCATGCTTCTGTCACCTCTCCTCTAGGTGAACATCAAAGGCACTCAATAAAGGGGAAATGAGATACCAGTAGGACTGCCCGGCAGCTGCGTGAATGAATGGGGGGAAAATCTCACTGCTGGGCTACAGAAAACACATGATTTCTACTCACCTATCTTTTTTTTTTTTTTTTTTAAGATTTT
>NW_027944466.1:0-217 GCF_054177405.1 Leptonychotes weddellii | reverse complement strand
AATTGTTTACAGATAAAATGTCTTAATGTTTGTATTTACTTGAAGAAATGTTTTCAAAGATCAAATTTAATGTGGAAAACAAGTAACAATTGTCAAAGTCTGGATGCTGGGTGTATGAAAATTAATTATGATCTACCATGCTATCGACTCTTCTCAACATTTTAAAATAACATAGTTTTGGTGTTTTTTTTTTTTTTTTAAGTTGACCACAAAGATT
>NW_027944465.1:0-217 GCF_054177405.1 Leptonychotes weddellii | reverse complement strand
CCAGCGGTCCTCTCTCCCCCTTTCTCCACGCCCAGAAGTCGAGCCACCGTGCCAGCAAGCAGGACCTGTGTTGCATTTACTAAGAATCGCTCTCCCCAGAGGGCACCTGGCTGGCTCAGTCGATGGAACGTGCGACTCTTGATCTCCAGGTTGTAAGTTCGAGCCCCACATTGGATGGGGGTTACTTTAAAAAAAAAAAATCTTAAAAAAAAATGAA
>NW_027944464.1:0-217 GCF_054177405.1 Leptonychotes weddellii | reverse complement strand
CCTTTGTGTCTTCCTCGATTTCTTTCATGAGTATTCTATAGTTTTCCAAGTACAAATACTTTGCCTCTTTGGTTAGATTTATTCCTAGGTTTTTTTTTTTTTTCTTCTTATGTTAATCCCCATACATTACATCATTAGTTTTAGATAAAGTGTTCCATGATTCATTGTTTGTGCATAACACCCAGTGCTCCATGCAGAATGTGCCCTCCTCAATACC
>NW_027944463.1:0-217 GCF_054177405.1 Leptonychotes weddellii | reverse complement strand
AGGACGTGGACACAGACGCAGCCGGGGTGCCAAGCCGCTGAGCCACCGCCCGCCCCGCCGTCACACCCCCGACTCATCTGTCCTCCATTTCTGCACTCATGTCGTCTCGAGAACATCCTATAAATGGAATCCGACAGCACAGAGTCGCTGGGGTTGCCTTTTTCTCATTCAGTTTAACTCTCCGGAGACTCACCCGGGTCGTGGCGCGTAGCAGTCA
>NW_027944462.1:0-217 GCF_054177405.1 Leptonychotes weddellii | reverse complement strand
TCAAAAAATGTTTATGGGGGCGCCTGGGTGGCTCAGTTGGTTAAGCGTCTGCCTTCTGCTCAGGTCACGATCCCAGGGTCCTGGGATCAAGTCCCACATCGGGCTCCTGCTCAGCAGGGAGCCTGCTTCTCCCTCTTCCTCTGCTTGCTTCTCCCTCTGCTGTGCTCTCTCTGACAAATAAATAAAATCTTTTTTTTTTTTAAAGATTTTTTATTTA
>NW_027944461.1:0-1258 GCF_054177405.1 Leptonychotes weddellii | reverse complement strand
GGGAATGGGGAAGGTGTGTGTCTGGGGGGGTGGGGGGCGCATCAGCACAGTCTTCATATGAAGAGCATAGCACGGAGAGCCCCAGACACAACACAGAGGCCGTGGACTACAGGTATAACTCAGAAAATTTCTGCTTACATAATCCTGCCTAAACTCTCAAGGCCTCCTGTGTCCCCTTTTCTCTCTTTAAAACTGGTATGATAATAATTGGCATGTGTACCTTTTTAAGGATGTTGTGAGAAACACAATCATGGAATCATGCATGTGGAAATAATCTGGTAATTATGAAGTGCTAGGTAGATATCATAGACTACAAATGTCACTTATAACTTTATGTTTTAATGTCATGGCACAAAATATGTTCATAAAACAAAATATATAAAATGTGACAAAAACCTTGACAATCAAATATAACAGAGAAAATGTGTTCTATTTCAATAAATGCTAATCACCTAATTAAGAGTTGTGTATATCTTGACTTTGATTTTCAAAATGTTCTCAAATTCATTTTTCTGGTAGTGGGTAGGGCATACTTATTATCCTACCCCACATATTTCCTTAGAGGGAATGATACCAGTGTTCCAATCTCCAGGGAGGGGGAATATTACAGATTCTTCTCTACACTCCACCCTCGGCTCCTCCTAGGGAGGAGCTTTGAACAACCGACACAAAGCAATTAACAAACTGAGATGAGACAAAGATGTTTTCTGGGTTTCCTTGTAATTTATCTTTTTTTTTTTTTTTTAAACCTCCTCCCCCTCACATGTCACCCTGTCTTTACAACGACAATCTTAGGCTGGTAAGAGGATATGGGTTTGCACTGCACTGTGCTTTGGGTTTCAGAATCATAATTTTGCCTAATTATCATCTAATCCATAATCATAAAGCATAACTAACACACCAGCTTACAGTTGTTGCTTCAGGCAAAAATGTTGTGGTAACAACATAAGTAATCAATGGTTGACAGCAAAAAGTGTTTCTCTCTCCTTGTTGCAGAAGCTGGGATTCTACTGATGGGTTCTGCGATATGTGTGACTTTAATCTGAAGCCAGGCTGAGTAGCAGTGGCCTGTGACACACCATTGTCATGATCAGTGGTTGAAAAAGGAAAAGAATTTAACCAAACCACACCCATTACCCTGAAGCCTCCACTTGATCATGGAGAGGATCGTATCTCCTCATATCTGACTGACCACCACGTGTCCTGTGGCAAAACCCAAAGTGAATGAAGCCAGGATGTATACCCTGCCTACAGGATG
>NW_027944460.1:0-217 GCF_054177405.1 Leptonychotes weddellii | reverse complement strand
TCCTGAGATCATGACCTGAGCTGAAATCAAGAGATGGTTGCTGAAGCACTGAGCCACCCAGGTGTCCTATTTTGCTGTTTTGTTTTTTTTTAAAAACTGATCAAGATAGTGTGTCTTTCCATGTCAGTATAGATTTATAATTATTTAAGTCTTGATTTTGGGGGGTTTCATACTTGGAAGCAGTGACTTTTAAAACTCAATGTTCTAAGTAAATTAG
>NW_027944459.1:0-217 GCF_054177405.1 Leptonychotes weddellii | reverse complement strand
TTTTTTTTTTTTAAAGATTTTATTTATTTATTTGAGAGAGAGAGAATGAGAGACAGAGAGCATGAGAGGGAGGAGGGTCAGAGGGAGAAGCAGACTCCCTGCCGAGCAGGGAGCCCGATGCGGGACTTGATCCTGGGACTCCAGGATCATGACCTGAGCCGAAGGCAGTCGCTTAACCAACTGAGCCACCCAGGCGCCCCCAGTGACACAGAAATTT
>NW_027944458.1:0-217 GCF_054177405.1 Leptonychotes weddellii | reverse complement strand
GAGTAAGTTGGGGACCATCTGTAGAGGATTATTGGTGAAGATGAAATGGAACGGGCTCTATAGGGTTGACTCAGTGTGTTTGGAGGGCTCAAACCCCCCACATGCCAATGGAATGGCCCTTGGTGGGCTCCTGGGAGGTGACCTTTGAGCCCTTGGAATATCCTGCCTGCTAAGAGTGTCTGTTTATTTGGGGCCTTTGGCCATGCCAGAGAGTTTG
>NW_027944457.1:0-217 GCF_054177405.1 Leptonychotes weddellii | reverse complement strand
GTGCAAGGCGAGGACTCAAGTCAGGGCACTGGAGAGGTGAAAACAGCATGGGGAGGTGAGTTGGGAAGTGAGTCAGGGGAGGGGAGGCAGGAAGACTGCCAGTAAAGGGTGTGCCGTCAAGGCGGGTGCCCCGTGGGCCACTTCTCAGACTTACCCCGCGGCACGGGCGAGAGTCCTGGGTAACAGATGCTGCCCTGCCGGCCTTGGTTCTCTGGCA
>NW_027944456.1:0-217 GCF_054177405.1 Leptonychotes weddellii | reverse complement strand
CGGGACCACGATCACCACGTGAGAGTGCGCGGAGCGGGGGCCCAGGGCTGCCAGACTCCACGGCTCAGCCCAACCCTGCCCCTCACCAGGGTCACAACACAAGAACTGGCAGTTAAATATGGACCGCAAACCAGGTTGGGGTCTGCAAGACACTTAATGTGAACCAGAAAACTCTTACATGAATGCCTATTTGATGACATAGGTAAAACACAGTCCT
>NW_027944455.1:0-217 GCF_054177405.1 Leptonychotes weddellii | reverse complement strand
TTCTGGAGGCTCATTTCTCTGGTGCAGATCCTGAGGTTGGAATGCCCAATGTGGGGCATTAACCCTTCAACTCTCCAAGAGAAGGGCCTGTTTGGTAAGATCCTTCTTTACTGTGTCACTACCCTATTGTGTGTCTTTACCAAAATTCCAATGGCATGTTTTTCAAAATAGAAAAAATAATTCTATAGTTCTTATGAAAACGTAAAAGACCATGAAT
>NW_027944454.1:0-217 GCF_054177405.1 Leptonychotes weddellii | reverse complement strand
CCCTCCCACCCCCCACCATTCCAGCAACCCTCAGTTTGTTTCCTGAGATTAAGAATTCCTCATATCAGTGAGGTCATATGATACATGTCTTTCTCTGTTTGACTTATTTGCCTTGATAGATTCGATATTACTAGTGAGGGAGAGGGGGCAGCCTGAGTGACCCTCAGATTTCATGTTTGCATCTGTGGTGGATGGTGGTGCCATTACTGAAATGGGG
>NW_027944453.1:0-217 GCF_054177405.1 Leptonychotes weddellii | reverse complement strand
GGCCTGCCTCCACCTCCGACGGCCTCCCGGAGTCTGGCCCAGGCCCGGCCTCGGGTTCCCGCCCCGCCTCCACCTCGGGCCAGGCCTCCCGCACCACCTTGGAAGGCCTAAAGCTCATTTCTGGGAAGGAAAGGCAACGTTCTCAAACTGGACAGCAGATGAGACTGCAGCTACTGGGCGCTCGGAGCGCCCAACTCCACCCCCACCCAACGGTTTC
>NW_027944452.1:0-217 GCF_054177405.1 Leptonychotes weddellii | reverse complement strand
CACATTTGTGATGAGAAACTAGACTAGTCTGCACACAAAGCAATTATATCTGGCAGCTAGGATTCCAAAGGATGAATATTTTCCAGTTGTGGTAGGGGGCCAATCATATAGGAGGGAAACCAGCTGTTTCATGTTACTTCCTGATGTGACTTTTCACACAGACACTCATGTTGCAAAATTTATTTTCTGTTAAGACCGCATGAGAGCATCATGTCAT
>NW_027944451.1:0-217 GCF_054177405.1 Leptonychotes weddellii | reverse complement strand
CCATTTCTTCTTTTATTATTTTTTTTCTTCTCTCTTTTTTTCTTAATGAGTCTGGACAAAGGTTTATTGATTTTATTTATCTTTTCAAAGAACTAGCTGTTGGTTTCATTGATCTAATTGTTTTTGTTTTGTCTCTATTTCATTTATTTCTACACTGATCTTTATTATTTCCTTCCTTCTATTAACTTTGGGCTTGTTTACTCTACTTTTTCTAGCT
>NW_027944450.1:0-1258 GCF_054177405.1 Leptonychotes weddellii | reverse complement strand
TTTTCAGTCTGTATTTCTAAAAGCTTACTTTCTGAAGCTTGTTTTAATTGTAATCTCTTCTTTCTAGCATCAATTAGTTTTTCCTCCAAATCCCAAGATTCCTGGTGTGATTTCATTATTAATTTGTTTAGTTTTAATACGTGTTTCATGTTATCCATGAGCACATTGGTCTTGGGTTAATTTTCTCCAGGTTTTTTTTAAGTGCAGTTGAAAGTTGCATACTGTCTAATGCAAGCATTTTTATTTCAAAAGCAATTTTCACACCTTCCATTTCATTTTCCAGGTCTTCAATTTTAGCTTCAATTTGCTTATCTTGCATAATTTGTTCTGGAGTTTTTTCTTTATTTGCATCAACCACTGATTTATATTCCAAGAGTTGTTGTTTTGTCTGCGCTCTCAGCCTGAGCAGCAGGGTCAAGCGGTCCTTGGGACGCGCCGTCTGGGCGCCAGCGACCTGTGGTGGCTCGCCTTCCCCGCCTCGCACTCCGGAGTCCGTGGGTTCGGTGGCCGCTTGCTCTCGGGGTTGCTTCTCCATTCTGACTGGCGCGAAGAGGAATTGCCTGGGACAGAAAGATGCAGCCTCAGGACCCGATTTTCCCGCCACTAAACTGACCTATCTAATGTCCTTTTTCTGCTGCATGATCCTATCCAGCACACCACACTATTTAGTGTTAGGTTTATATCTAGTCGTCGTATTGCCTTAGACTTTTCCTGGTTGTGAGTTTCTCAGACTTTCCTTGTCTTTGATGACCTCCACAGTTCAGAGGGTTTCTGTCCCTCAACTGATATTTGTCTGATTTTTTTCCTTATAATTAGACTGAGATTATATGCTTCCAGGAGGAAACACAGGCAGATAAAGTGCCATTCTCATGAAATCCTATCAAGGGTACATACTATCAACATGACTTACCCTGTCGATGCTCTGGATTACCTGGCTGAGGTGTATTTGTCAGATTTCTCCACTGTAAAGTTACCCTTTTCCCCTTCTGCATACCTTCCATACACTTCTGGAGAAGATCACTATGTGAATATCAGAGTTACAGAGTAAGAGTTGTGACTCCACCTCCTTGAGGGTGGAATATTCACATAATTTAGAATTTTTCTTTTGTTTATTTTATTTTATTATGTTATGTTAGCCACCATACAATACATTATTAGTTTTTGATGTAGTGTTCCATGATTCATTGTTTGCATATAATACCCAGTGCTCCATCCAGAACGTGCCCTCGTTAATACCCATCACCAGGCTAACCAATCC
>NW_027944449.1:0-12555 GCF_054177405.1 Leptonychotes weddellii | reverse complement strand
CTCAGCGGAGCAGACTTTTAAAAGTTCCGATTTTGTGCTCCGTGGTTCTATCACTTGCCAGAAGCGGCCGACGGAGGCCCCACCCCCGCCGTCTATCCTCCCGAATATCTCCTCGGATTCACTTCTCCGCACGTCCTACCTTCCAGAAAGTGGTCGCTTTTCTGACGAGAGAGTTGTTGCTCTTCTTTTCTTCAATCTCCTGTTGAGTTTGTAGGTGTTCAGAATGGTTTGATCCCTATCCAGCTGAATTCCTGAGAGGAGACGAAATCCAGGTCTCCTACTCCTCCGCCATCTTGCTCCGCCCCCCTGGCTAAGGTCATTAATGAAGGTGGCTTCCCCTAAGAACAGATTTTTAATGTGGGGGAACCAGCCTTCTATTGGAAGAAGATGCCATCTAGGACTTTCATAGCTAGAGAGAAGTCAATGCCTGACCTCTAAGCTTCAAAGGACAGGCTGACTGGTGTAGAGCATCTCTCTTCAGCAGAACTGCCTTGGAAGATGAAATTATTCTATATCTGCACTGTCCTGTATGGTTGCCGCTAGCCACATGTGGATTCTGAGCACTTGAAATGTGACCAGTGTGACTGAGGAACTGAATTTTAAATTTTAAATTTTACTTACTGTTTAGTTAGTTTTCTAAGCATTTTACTTATGTTAGATCACTTGGTCCTCTCTCCCTTTGTGAAATAGTCATGGCAGGTGGTATTAACCCTAATTATAAATAAGGAAACCAAGATTCCAAAAGGTTAAGTGACCAACCTTGGACTACATGGTTAGTAAATGAGTAGTAGGGCCTAAGAGTAGTAGGGCCTAATGCAGCTGGTGACTTGAAGTTGAATCCAATGCTTATTTACCATTCCTGAAATCCCAGAGCCCTTAAGAATTATGCTAAATCTATTCTGCATGTGCTCTCCAAATAAAATAACAAAGCCTGGATGACTGCACATCTGTTTACAACATGGTTTACTGAATATTTGAAGCCCACCTTTGAGACCTACTCAGAAAAAAAGATTTCTTTCAAAATATTCCTGCTCATTGACAGTGCACCTGGTCATCCAAGAGCTCAGATCGAGGTGTACAAGATTAATGTTACTTTCATGCCTGCTAACACAACATCCATTCTGCACTCCATGGCTCAACAAGTCATTTTGACTTTCAAGTCTTATTATTTAAGAAATACATTTCATGAGGCTGTGGCTGCCATAGATAGTGATTCCTCTGATGCATTGGGGCAAACTAAATTGAAAACCTTCTGGAAAGGATTCACCATTCTAGATGCCATTAGGAACATTCGTGGAAATATATCAAAATATCACCATCAACAGGGCTTTGAAAGAAGTTGATTCCAACCCTCATGGATGACTTTGAAGGGTTCAAGACTTCATTGGAGGAAGTAACTGAAGATGTAGTGGAAATAGCAGGAAAACTAGAATTAGAAGTGGATCCTGAACATATGACTGAATTGCTGCAATTTCTTGATCTTTGTTTTTTAATCATTTGCAAGCTTTTGTGGTATTAATGGTAACAGAGTCATCTAAGAACTAATTGCATCCCACTGGAGGCACATATCTCCTTGGTTGAAAATGGTTTTTCTAAGGTGCACTCCATTATGATATTGTTGTGCCAAGGGCTGGAACTAAGAGAAAGGTAAATTAATACTTTATCTTTTTTAAGATACATGTTCAAAGGCTATTAATACTAATACATGGATATTCCTGAGTTAGTACCAGGAGATCCACACAATTAAAAATGGAGTATGTCATTTTGAATCCAGAACACCAGAATATTTTCTATTCATGGAATACTACTGTTTGTAGCATTGAGCAAAAGAGAGTAAGGCTTACATATCATCCTCTTTTTATATGTATGAAGAGAATGGAGGAGCATGAGCAGAGATATTATAGACATCAGAAATGCAGGTTCAAGTAGAACAATGTCAATTCAAATAAAGTGTATTTTCTCATCACCCAAATTCTTTATGGAAAGTTACTGTTTTCTAAGCATTTTACTTATATTAGATCACTTGGTCCTCTCTCCCTTTGTGAAATAGTCATGGCAGGTGGTGTTAACCCTAATTATAAATAAGGAAACCAAGATTCCAAAAGGTTAAGTGACCCACCTTGGACTACATGGTTAGTAAATGGCAGAGCTACTACTAAATATTTATCTTTTTCCTTTTCATGTCCTTTTGTATATATTCTATAGATATTTTCTTTGTGGTTATCATGGGGATTATATTTAACATCCTAAAGTTATAACAGTCTAATTGAATTCATATCAATTTGACTTCATTACAGCTTTATCACTACCCCTTTCTATTAGTGATGTCACAGATTACATCCTTATACATTTTGTGTCCAGTAACATAGATTAATAATTATTTTTATATACTTTCCTTTTAAATAAGATAAAAAATAAAAGTAGCGTTACAAGCCAAAATTACAATACTGCTTTTATAATGACTCTGTATATACCTTTACTGGGGATCTTTTTGTCTTCATATGACTTTGAGTTACTGTGTAAGCTTCCTTTTATTTCAACCTGAAGGACATTTCTTTAGCATGTCTTGCAGAACAAGTCTAGTGGTAATGAACTTTTTTAGCTTTTGTTTATCTGGAAAAGTCTTAATTTCTCTCTCATTTTTGAAGGCCAGTTTTGCTGGATATAGAATTCTTAGTTAGCAAGGTTTTTCTCTCAGCACTCTGTATGTACCAACCAGTGGCCCTTCTGGCCTCCAAGATTTTGGATGAGAAATTGGCTCATAATCTTTTAATTTGGAGTTTATAACTATATCTTTACAATATCTGTAGGAAGCATATTAACAGCTTAAACAGGGTGAAAATGGTGCCTACCTACAAAAAACTTTTAAGCATTTAACATAATTTTAGGAGGCTCTATTTGCATGAAAAAAATTGCTAATATAAATCTTGTATCTATATGTAAATGTAGATTTCATAGACTCTCTACTTAGAAATATTCTATGATCCTCTTGTTACAGTTATTCAAACTAGTTCTTCAAATTAGACTGGCTTCATTTATTTGACATAGCTTAATTAATCAAACTTATTTTTCTGCTATTTTGCAAGTCTGAAATTATGTAATATATTTTGTCTAGTACATTTTTTAAAAGTTAAGAAAATGTGGGGCGCCTGGGTGGCTCAGTTGGTTAAGCAACTGCCTTTGGCTCAGGCCATGATTCTGGAGTCCTGGGATCGAGTCCCACATCAGGCTCCCTGCTCAGCAGGGAGTCTGCTTCTCCCTCTGACCCTCCCCCCTCATGCTCTCTGTCTCCCCTTCTCTTTCTTGGATAAATAAGTAAAACCTGTAAAAAAATAAATTAAAAAAATTTTTAAAAAGTTAAGAAAATGTGTTTTATGGAAATTTTAAGTTTTCTGTATCTCCTATGTTCTCACAACATGAGATATTTTGAAGGGCCTTATACAAGTTAAACTTCATCAGGAATAGTCTCACCTGATGCTGTTACATGTAAATGTCAGGCATTGTGTCCTATACACAACTATTTTTTTTTTTTTTTTTTTTTTAGAGAGGGAGGGGGTAAGGGCAGAGGGAGAGGTAGAGAGAGAATCTTAAGCAGGCTCCTCACAACCTTGAGATCATGACTGGAGCCGAAATCAAGAGTCAGGTGCTTAACCGGCTGAGCCACCCAGGTGCCCCACCATATGCAACTTTGAAATGGTGATTGACTCCACTATTTATTTGCAAGTAAAGGATTTAGATGTTAAAAAAGAAAGTTTAAAAAAACTTTGTGTGCTTCCTCTCCCCCCTTCTCCACTTCTGTAATTTCTGGCATAGGAAAAAGTTCAGAAAAATAATGAAATATTTAGTAAGCACCTGTGATGCATAAAGCACTATGCTAGGTGCTCAAGGTGATTTAAATGTAATAATTCATGCCCTCAACATCTAAAATAATATTTAGGACCTAAGGAAATAACAAACATGCAGTGCTAGGATCCAGGGAAGAGGATAGAAAAAAGCAAAATCACTACTTGGGAGTGAGGCTATTAAAATAATAGCTACAAAATATTGAGCACTTAAAAGGTACCAGACATATAGCATGCATTATTCCATTCCAACATCCTGTGTGTTAAATAATATCTTCACTTTATTTATTTTAAGATTTTATTTATTTATTTATTTATTTATTTTTATTTATTTATTTATTTGAGAGAGAGAGAATGAGAGACAGAGAGCATGAGAGGGAGGAGGGTCAGAGGGAGAAGCAGACTCCCTGCTGAGCAGGGAGCCCGATGCGGGACTTGATCCCGGAACTCCAGGATCATGACCTGAGCCGAAGGCAGTCGCCCAACCAACTGAGCCACCCAGGCGCCCCTTTATTTATTTATTTGACAGAGAGAGAGAGCAAGAGCAGGAACAAAGCAGCGGGAGTGGGAGAGGGAGAAGCAGGCTTCCCACTGAGCAGGGATCCCGATGTGGGACTCGATCCCAGGACCCTGGGATCATGACCTGAGCTGAAGGCAGACAGTTAACCGACTGAGCCACCCAGGCGCTCCAATATCTTCATTTTAGAATGAGGCTCTGAGTGTGGAGAGCTTAGGTAGTTGATAGAAGGCTACTTGGACAGCCTCTACTGGAGCTGAGTTTTGGAGATGATGTGATGCCCACACCCTTATTATTGCAAACACTATACTTTCCTGAGAGCTTCAAGAGACAGACCCACAGAAACAAGGTTGCCAGGCATTTTGAGAGGCGAAGATTTGGGTGTTTTTTTCCCCAGAACAGAGAAATCAGAGGTTGTGGCACAAAGGCTTTAAAAAAAAAAAAATGTGGACATATTCAGAGGCTGTGAATAATTAATTGTGGAAGGAAGAGCAGGTATAGTAGAACACAAGACTGCAGAGGGAAGTGAAAAAGATGGTGCGGAGGGCATAGAAATGCGTACTTGGATTCTTTGGGCTGTGTGCCCAGCTCCAGGAGGCTCCCTTCATGTTGCATGGGCATGTATTGCATTTACATGGATTATAACATGAGTTGCAGCCCCCAGGAGTTGTGCAACATTGGCCATCCTGGACTGGGAGACAGGAGGCAAAATTATCACATAGTTTAAGAGTCACAGACTGATGGGGTGGTGTTGCAAACAGAACATTGCAGAGAGCATGTGGACCTGTAGCTGATTCAAGTCGTTGGGCGTAGGAGAAAGAAAGGAAGTCAGGGTTAGCATTTGGCAGTCCCATAGCCAAAGAAGGGACGTCGGAGAAGCAACTTGATCAGGAGCCGGCAGACGGGGAGATGGGCTTACATGTGAAGTATTGGTGATGCTGGACTACTACAAATAGCCACGCTGGTCTGGAAAAGGCTATTTTTAGTCTTTGTTTTGTCTTGTTTTTAAATCATGAACAACTTTCAATGAAATTTTTTAGATTGTCAACAAAAATGCACATATTTACTCATACATTCTATTGTAATTTCAGTAGTCTAACAGACTCCCTGAAGTCCATCCTTGGACCTTATGAAGCTAGGTTAAAGATTCTTATGCTAGAAACAGAGATATTTGAAGCCATATTGGTGGACAAATTTACCGGAAAACAGTATGTTAAAGGAAAAGGAAGGAAGATAAGGTCACAACTTTAGGAAGTGCCTAAATTCAGGTGCCAGGAAGAGGAGGAGTAGGGAGGGGATGATCAGGGCGTGTGCAGGAGAGGGAGAGAAAAGCGCTTGGCTAATACGGTGTCTTAAAAACCCCAGGGAATCTCTTCAGAGAAAATGGTAGTCAGCTGTGTTGAAGATACAATTAGGAAGATAATATCCAAAAAACTTTAGACTTGATGAATAGACAGTTATTTTTCTTTAATAGTGTTATTCCCATTTTTTGAAACAACTGTGTGAGTGAGGGTGGATTTTAAACTGAAGAGTGGGTGGTGAGAAATTAGAGATAATATAGAATTTTATTAATTTGATGTCCAAATATATAATGGGTATTATTTTCAGTAATTTCTGACCCAAGAAAAAATAATCAAACATTTAGTCACTACCTGTTAATTAACACTGTTCTGTGTTAATCTGAAGAAGGCATTTAAATGTAAAAATTAGGTTATTTTGTGAATTGTTTACAAATGAGTTTGATGTTATATGTAAATGAATTTTGCCAAATACCTTACATATTTCAAGTATGCATACAAAATCTTTTTAGAGAGCTCTGAATTTGTCACTGAAATTGAGAAGATGTTTAGAAAGAAGGAAATCCTGTGGTATAAATGACCCAAAGACACAATATTTTCATGTTGGTGGAACTAGGTTGAAGTACTTTGCTATCACATTTTTTGTTTTGAGGAAAAGCTTTTTTTTTTTTTTTATGTTATGTTAATCACCATACATTACATCATTAGTTTTTGATGTAGTGTTCCATGAGTATGTGCCCTCTTTAATACCCATCACCAGGCTAACCCATCCTCCCACCCCCCTCCCCTCTAGAACCCTCAGTTTGTTTCTCAGAGTCCATAGTCTAGCATGGTTCGTCTCCCCGCTCCGATTTCCCCCCCTTCATTCTTCCCTTCCTGCTATCTTCTTCTTCTTTTTTTTTTAACATATAATGTATTTCTTCTCTCAGACTTCTCTTTATTAGGCACTATTTAACTATAGTAAAACAGAAAAATTAAAAAATACTTGTTACATTAAAAATCTTTAAAAGTTATCTGTCAGGGCGCCTGGGTGGCTCAGTCGTTGAGCGTCTGCCTGTGGCTCAGGTCGTGATCCCAGGGTCCTGGGATCGAGGCCCGCGTCGGGCTCCCTCCTCCACGGGAGGCCTGCTTCTCCCTCTCCCACTCCCCCGGCTTGTGTTCCCTCTCTCGCTGTCTCTCTCTCTGTCAAATAAAAAAAATTAAAAAAAAAAAAAAAAGTTATCTGTCATTACGTCAGGTCATTTTGAAAATTAACAATGTTTAAGTGGTTAAAATATTAAAGAGGCATTTTACTGAAGTAAAAGTAGATCACTGTAATCTATCTTAGCATCTAATATAAGAAAAAGTTTATACTCTGTGAGTATAAATAAGTCTCAAACATGCATCTGTTTTTGGTTAATTTGTACACTCATCACACAGTCTTAAACCACAACAGATCATTTTATTTCTCCTTTCTTCTTCTCTCCCATCTATCTGAATATTAACTATTAAGTAATTATCTAAGTAATTTTGCTTATCTAGAAGCATATTAATATTTTTCTTGAATCATCTCATGACTGCATTTTTTTTTCTGTGATTCTTTTCTGCTCTTTGAATTTGTCAAATTATTACTGGTTTGGCGTTTTTATATGAAATTTTCCCCCACTTTTTAGTCTTAAGAAACTCACTTCCTATGAAAATAATCGGAGCCCTGTCAAGACTACCAGGAATATGTGACCTAAAACTTACCCCAATACTTCTCAGAATGATGAGTTTCTTAATGTGTTTGGGCTTTGCCAAACCATCACATACTTTAAAATATAGCTATGGTTTTGAATTTCCAAATGCATTCACTTTAAATAATTTTATAAAGTTAATATTTTTAAACGGGAAAATTTGAATTGGGTCCGAATGCTTGCTTTTTCCATGTGTCCTTCAGTTCAGGTAACGTGTTGCACCATATTTCATTATGCAGAATGCAATGAACAAGAAGTCACTTGTCATAGCCGTCTGTTTCCTGGTAGTTTACACACCAGAAACTGAAATCTGAGAACAGCACTTGAAGGAAAACAAAGAGCTTTACAGTATTTTTTTTTTCTTTTCAGGAAAACACACAGAAGCTAATTTTAGCTTCTTGATCAAATTGACCCAGCCTTTAACCCTGGCAAACGTTACCACAACACACTTCCAATAGACAATAGTTTGCATACCAGCATCACACTGGAAACAGATGTGCATGCAAAATTGGCCCTTTTTTCCCCCTCCAAAGACCGAGCCTGCCACTGTAGTGAAAGCTGAAATGTGGTCCTTCCTAATTGGGGTAAAAACTGGGTCTTCTTTCAAATTTCAGTCTACAAGCTTTCCTGACTTCTTAAAAATTTATTATGTCACAATTATGTTTTGACCAGAGTTTCAAAATATCATTCACTAGAGAAACATCTCTTGGCCTCAGCATGATTTTTATCCTGGGGAAAAAAACCCAGAAATTGTTAGCAGCTGCACTATTCATGAGTGATGGTTACACAGTTTATATATTAGAACGTTTGGAATGTGAACAATCACCTCTTTTACTTTCTCACCAAGTCTCCTATAGTCTATATAAATTGCATTTTTATTACCAAAGAAACGTCAGCCTCGCCCTCCTCGTCCCCAGCCATGCTGGCCTTGCCAGGCACACTCGCTGTGGCGCCCACCCGCCCGGCTGTCCACCAGCAGCGACTTCTGGCAGCGAACTCGGCTCAGGCTGAATGGAGCCTCCAGGAAAGAACCAGGAAGGTGGCCTCAGCTCAGCAGTATTCAGCGTAGGCTCTTCTCAGAACCTCTGGGGAGACCCACTAACTTCTGAAATACTGGAGAGTTTTTCTATTTTTGCCAGGAGACAAGAAACAAATGTCCGTGTTTCCTTGAGCAGTGAAAAAGAATGTTTCCTGTTTCATTTGCTATAATAATTGCCTCTCTCAAAAGATCTTTCCATTTTGGGATGGCTATAATTGGCTGTAATATATGCGTCCGTATATAGAATCCACATATGTAAGACCCAATGAAGTGACATTCTTCAGTACTTTGTGTGACTGTTTTTGTAAATTTATGTGTGGGACATACTGGCCCTGCAGCTTCACTGAAGTCACAGAGCGGGTTAATGACAGTGGGGTCTGAGCTAGAACCCCAGGGTCAGGTTCCCGGCTGAGGCCCCGACCCACATGTGCAGAGCGACCTATTGACCAGCCACGGAGGGTTCCTCAGGCTTACAGGCAGACAAATCCTAATTGATCATTTGCATTTTTAAAATATGAATTTGGGGAATGCATGATTTTTTTAAAGCTGCACACTTTATATTATAAAGCATTATGTAAGTTATGCTTATCAGAATTTTAGAAATTAAACGGACTTATTCTTTAATTCATTATCAAGTTATCCCCTTCTTTAAAACATTCTCTCAAAAATAATCATGAATACCACTTATCCCTCTAGGTGAATTGTTTATATTAAAGTTTAAATAGAATTCTAGGAGATTATAATACATCTGTATGAAATTACTTTAAGTAAATAGATGTCGGATGCTGTAATCATAATTGCATGTTAACTATATTAAATGCAAAAAACATTCTGAGTTTTATAAGGCACGTAAGCAAGCATTGGTCAGATATCTATACCAAAGTATTAGTTCTTATATTTGCAAGTTAATAATTAATAGCTACATTTGAACTTTGTGAAGGGAATTTAAACTATTTTAAACCTAGAATTTTTGATTGACTGCCAAAGGGGGAGAATTCTCATTGGATTTTGATTGTGAAATCCAATACTTTTTATGTGTATGTTTTTATTACGAAAGATTCTTTTTTTTTTTTTTACGAAAGATTCTTTATCCACATTTTATTTTTTTCCTAATAAATTTCATGCCTCTTCTTTCAGTAAAACATGGATAGCAGATAACTGCCTCAAGTTCTTCTTGCCCATTTACAATTTATGCTAAATGTTTTCAAGCTTATAGGTTTTATCTCATTAATGCTGAGTCAAAGGTGTACATAGCTAATAAACTATAACAACAGATTAGGAAATATGCAATTTCACCAAATAATGGTTACATTTTCAGAGGGCTTTTATATTAGTACCAAACAGAAGTTTTTGTATGACATATGTATTTATTATTGTGCACGTTGCCAAAATAAATACTCAAAATTGCAGCAGTAGTTTTCACTTAGCATGAGGATTCCTAATTTGTACCATACTATTTTATTTTCTTTAACATTACCCCCAAAGCTTCTACCTGTCATGTTCTTGTCTCTGTGAGAAACTTAACCCAAAGTACAGACTCTAAAATGAATATAAGGAAATATCTTTCAAGGAGCTATCTTCCACGAGGCAAAGGGTGAAGTGACTTACCTAAGACCATATAAGTGGTAAATAATGGATCTGAGATTCAAACCCAGGCTCCCACCTACCTCCAAAATGCAAAATGCACTTATTTTTTAGACCAGTGTGTGTGTGTATGTGTGCTACACATTATATGTGTGTTACATGTATGATATAAATGTGTGTGTGTTGTACCAGTCCCCCCCACCACCACCACTACCACACCAGGTAGCATTTTTTTTGCCCACTTGGGAGAAAACTTTCATTTAGAGAAACCTGACTTTCAGTCTTTATAACAATCTGTCCTTGATATTCCAAGTTTAAAATTCATTAGCTATGTTCTTGGCTGTTACATTTTAATTTACCAAGTTATGTTTCCCAGATATATAACAGATTCAGGAGATACATACAGTTTTGGGAATTTTGATATCCATTGTCATATTTATACCATACACATGGGTTGATGTGCATTCAGATGATATATCTATATGCTTCAGTTCTGTAGTTTTATGATTTTCTGTTGGGCTCGTGATTATGAGGTAAATTATAAGACTAAGTCTACCTTTTAGAAAACTAACTAGTGGATTCACTTTTTCTCTCTTTTGTTAGCTTTTATAACATTGTAATCTTCCTTTCTTTTGCAGTTCTCCTTAAAAAAAGAAAGAAAGAAAATACTTAATTTCATTATCATTTCCTTTAGGGTATACTGGGCCAGGGTTGCCTTTTCTTCTCTTACCCAGGCTTTTACCTACTTGCTGAGGTGCAACTCCTTTGATGTCTTAAGAGAGTCGGGGTGAATGGCATGCAGGTTATAAGCTCCATGAGAGCCAAGGGGTGCTCCTGACCCACCTTCATCAGGAGCTGTTGGCCCCTACAGGGATAGAAGCAATTAAATTGTTTGTTCTGCTACAAAGTAAATGGGCTACTGAGAACTTGTTTGTATTTTTATATGTTTTTATGGTTAATGTTTTCAGTGACCCATGTTATAAAGTAAACCATAACTACTTCTGTAAGCATGTTACAGTAGTAAAGCAAACTGTATATTCCTAGATATTTACATCACTTCACTCAAAGCCTTGGAGTGAAACTTCAAAAAAAAATTTTTTTCTTCCCAAACATTTCAGTTAGAAACTCAATTTCAGATCCTTGGCAGTCTTATGTATAGGCTTTCTTACATGATTGTTGAATAACATGTTATTATACGTGGGGGAAGAATAGTTCTTTTGTTGGCTGCATTACATTTTGTGGTGAAATTGGAGAAAACAAATCATTAAGGAAGTCTATTTTAGTTCAAGACATTACACACTTATGACGAGTCTGTTTTTTAACCCTGCCAAGTTAAAAGAAAATGCAGACCCATTTGTATTGGAACAGGAAGGCATGTTCTAGATTGCAATCTATCAGTAGCATCATGTGTATTTATATATGAGGGAGAGCAATTTATTAAATATATGTGTGTAGACACCAGCTTATATATAGTCACACTGCTATTATGTATAGTCACTGCTAATTTACTAATGACTAATTTTCTAGATAGTGCCTGAGAAGAAAGGAAAAATATGTTTTCTTGATGAAATGTTAAACTCTGATAACTCCACCCAGACCTACTTTCCTCTAGCAGTTTCCCTGGTCTTCCGAAATTCTGTCACCACCCCTCCGTTGAAATTCCCACTGAAGCAGCATCTATGATCAAAAGAGAAAAAGAAAAATTGTTACTGCTTTATAAAAAACCATGTCTGTGTTTATTTGTTGCAGTTAGCATGAGCAGAGAAAAAGGTATGAACAGAAAAATACCAAACTTTGAACATTGGTTAATTAGTTGAATTCAGCTTTGTTTGAGAGAAGAGGAGAAAGCCTGTTAACTCTTTAGACACTTCTGTGTCCTTTGATTTATTACAATGAGAATGTATTACTTTTATATTAAAGTTTATAGAAAAGTAGAAGACATAGCAACATGTTTTACAATATACCCTGAATTACCAATAGCAGTTGGGCATATTACCTCCCCAGATGATACCTATATTTCAGAAGAGGGTGCTGTTATTGTACATGAATACATCTAACAGTGGTGGTTTGTAGAATCACCACAATATGGTCGTCAGCAGCTCCTGGGCTTGGAAATGAGACCAAATTGGGATGCAGTCATAACTCAGTCCTTGGTTGATGTGATTTAAGATAGCTAAATAGGCTTTTTGAACCTCACTTTCCCCATCTAAAGTAAATCATAAAAATATTTATTTCTGTTAAGATGGTACAAAGATGAATGCAGATAAAACTGCTAGCCCAGAGCAGATCTTCCATAAATGCCATCTAGAGCATTGCCAAGCACATGGTAGGCTCTCACAAATACTGAATACCTAGAGCAATCTACACATTCAATACAATTCCCATCAAAATACCATCCACTTTTTTCAAAGAAATGGAGCAAATAATCCTAAAATTAGTATGGAACCAGAAAAGACCCCGAATAGCCAGAGGAATGTTGAAAAAGAAAAGCAAAGCTGGCGGCATCACAATTCCTGACTTCAAGCTCTATTACAAAGCTGTCATCATCAAGACAGTATGG
>NW_027944448.1:0-217 GCF_054177405.1 Leptonychotes weddellii | reverse complement strand
TTTGTAGTGAGGAATTCATAACATGACCCCATTAACCCAGCTGAGGAATTCTCAGGAGCCATGAGGGCTTACATCAGGTACTCTGACAATCAACAGTAACCAATTTTTGGATGGGAAAACTTCCCCTAATTTGGCTCTGACGTCATCAGGCTTTTGAAATGCATCCTCCTCCTTGCCCCCACATTTTAAACAAACCTGTTTATAGTACAGTTTGCAT
>NW_027944447.1:0-217 GCF_054177405.1 Leptonychotes weddellii | reverse complement strand
GATGCGGGACTCGATCCAGGGACTCCAGGATCATGACCTGAGCCGAAGGCAGTCGCTTAACCGACTGAGCCACCCAGGCGCCCCGGTGATACAGTTCTTTATGTCCAATAAGCTAAGAGGAATTTTTGTTTATTCTGTAAAAACCCTAAGATAACTCACAACTCACCAAAGAACGAAGGTGACTTACAATGGATGAGTTTAGAATCACATTAGGAAT
>NW_027944446.1:0-217 GCF_054177405.1 Leptonychotes weddellii | reverse complement strand
TTTTTGTCATTTTTTTTTAAAAAGATTTATTTATTTATTTAGTTTAGAGAGAGAGAGTAGCATAAGCAGGAGGGGCACAGGGAGAGGGAGAAGCAGACTCCCCACTGAGCAGGGAGCCCGACACAGGGCTCGATCCCAGGACCCTGAGATCTTGACCTGAGCTGAAACCAAGAGTCGGATGCCCAACCAACTGCGCACCCTGGCACCCTTTTTTGTC
>NW_027944445.1:0-217 GCF_054177405.1 Leptonychotes weddellii | reverse complement strand
TCACCCACCTCTAGCAGGAAAGGCCCTTGCTCCCTAACAGACAGCTATCTCTACAAGTCTTTCCTTCCCAGAAGAAGAGATTTTAAGGGAAGAACAGATTTATTGTTGGTATGCAAAATATACATTAATTAATTAAAATGTGTAGTTAACACTGTTGGCAGGCAGTGCATATCCTGTGCTGGCTTTTTTTTTTTTTTTTAAGATTTTATTTATTTGC
>NW_027944444.1:0-217 GCF_054177405.1 Leptonychotes weddellii | reverse complement strand
TATGATTTCCTTCTCTTTTTATTCAGTGTACTGAACACTCAGGAAGGGTTCAACAAATAGTCTTTGAGAACAAACACATCAGCACACATTTCTTTTTAAGGCTAAGTGTCACAGTAGAAACCAGAGAAAAACGTGCCAAAGAAATGAGAGAGAAGACAGGTAGATTTTAATGGTGGGAGGTCCCCAGGATCCAGAAGACAGGTTGTTTGGGGACATG
>NW_027944443.1:0-217 GCF_054177405.1 Leptonychotes weddellii | reverse complement strand
TTTAAAAAAAAAAAAAAGAAAGAAAACATTTTACTTTATTTTATTTTTTTAAAAGATTTTATTTATTTATTTGACAGAGAGAGATAGCGAGAGAGGGAACACAAGCAGGGGGAGTGGGAGAGGGAGAAGCAGGCCTCCTGCTGAGCAGGGAGCCCGATGCGGGGCTCGATCCCAGGACCCTGGGATCATGACCTGAGCCAAAGGCAGACACCTAATG
>NW_027944442.1:0-217 GCF_054177405.1 Leptonychotes weddellii | reverse complement strand
TATTTTCCTCTTATTTCTTTCACCTCTCAGCCCAGCCACAGTATAGGCTTTATTTTTTGCTCCATCTATCTTGCAATTTCTTTCTTTCTTTCTTTCTTTCTTTCTTTCTTTCTTTCTTTCTTTCTTTCTTTCTTTCTTTCTTTCTTTCTTTCTTTCTCTCTCTCTCTCTCTCTCTTTCTTTCTTTCTTTCTTTCTTTTTCTTCTTTTTCTCTTGCAA
>NW_027944441.1:0-217 GCF_054177405.1 Leptonychotes weddellii | reverse complement strand
GGATCTCCTTTCTCTGTATGCTTGTTTTCCTATCTGTGTAGAATTGGCCTTTAGGTGAACTCTACCAGAAAGGCTATGGGAATCCACAAAACCAACAGCTTGTTTTCTTTGACAAAGATCTCAGCCACAAAAGATGCACATACCTGGAGGTCCTGAGAGTTTCTGGGCACACTGAGCCTGCACAGTCAGTCACTGGAGCTTTTGTTGACGCAATGCT
>NW_027944440.1:0-217 GCF_054177405.1 Leptonychotes weddellii | reverse complement strand
TCACACCCCAAGTAGTACCAAGCACATGCATGTTGGGGGCTGGCAACGTGGGGGTGGTCCAAGGGCCATGTCAGGTACGGCAGACACAGTGATGAACAAAACAGACAAGACCCCCGCCCTCATGCAGCTGGCATTATAGGGAGGGGAGACATATGATGGATAAGAGTAATAGGTAAATATATAGTATGTTTGGATGTGATTATGCTAAGGAGGGAAA
>NW_027944439.1:0-217 GCF_054177405.1 Leptonychotes weddellii | reverse complement strand
GGCGCCTGGGTGGCTCAGTTGTTAAGCAACTGCCTTCGGCTCAGGTCATGGTCCCAGGGTCCTGGGATCGAGTCCCACATCGGGCTCCCTGCTCCACGGGAAGCCTGCTTCTCCCTCTCCCACTCCCCCTTGCTTGTGTTCCCTCTCTCACTGTGTCTCTCTCTGTCAAATAAATAAAATCTTTAAAAAAAAAAAAAAAAGAATGCTTTGGTTCATT
>NW_027944438.1:0-1258 GCF_054177405.1 Leptonychotes weddellii | reverse complement strand
GAGTGAGGGCCCCCCGACTTTGAGCGAGGGAACCCGGCTCTGAGTGAGGGCCCCCGGCTCCGAGTGAGGGCCCCCGGCATTGAGCGAGGGCCCCCGACTCTGAGTGAGGGCCCCCCGACTTTGAGCGAGGGAACCCGGCTCTGAGTGATGGCCCCCGGCTCCGAGTGAGGGCCCCCCGACTTTGAGCGAGGGACCCCGACTCTGAGTGAGGGCCCCCCGACTTTAAGCGAGGGCCCCCGGCTCCGAGTGAGGGCCCCCGGCTCCGGGGCACAGCATGCCCTGGGATGTGACAGGCACTCCCAGTGTGGACATGCACTGGGTTTGAACCCTGGTTCTGCAGTCGACAACATGCCATGAGGGTGAACTCTCTAGGTCTGTGTCCTCCCCTGAAAGGGGAATGGTGACCTTACCAAGTGGTCTCCCCGAGGTTCTTTGTACCCAGCAGGCGTCCCTGATCCAGGAGCTGGAAATGCATCTTCGTAAGGGGCTTGGCTCCCCCTTAAGTACAGATTCTCCACCTAGACTCCCTGCTTCCCACCTGCTCTCTGTCTGTGGTTCCACGGGGTCGCAGTCACAGACTTGGGGGCTGGCACACCGGTGCTCAGCAGAATGCTGGCAGGGAGCCGGGGATGTGGGCTGGTGCTGCCCCTTCCCAGGTTCCCAGGCCAGCCGTCCTGGGTCGGAATGCCTATGGCTGGAGAAGGGCCTTCCTGGGGGCCCGTTGGGCATGGTGCGTTGGTCACACCCGGGGCTACATGGTTCCTCCCTCCTTGGTCCCCAGGCCCCCTCTCCCAGGTGGTCATGTGCCCCATCAGTTATGAGGACAGGCGTAAGATCACTCGGCCCCACGTCTGGCGGTTTGAAGCAGACGTCACAGTTAATGATGCTGCTTAGAAACAGGGCTTTGGCCAAACGTGGTGTGTGAGAGGCTCTCCATCAGAGACCCCGACTCTCAGAGGCCCGGGCAACGGCCCCCACAGCGGCAGACCCTCTCGGACAGTGACGGGAGGCGGAACGGCCAGCCCGGGGGGTACCCGTGGGCCACAGGCCACGTGCACCCCACTGGAACCTCCCACCTGCAGGATGGGACATCTCCAATCGCCTACCTGGGGGGACGGCCCAGACCGGCTTCTG
Organism: Leptonychotes weddellii; assembly: GCF_054177405.1. Taxonomy (NCBI): domain Eukaryota; kingdom Metazoa; phylum Chordata; class Mammalia; order Carnivora; family Phocidae; genus Leptonychotes; species Leptonychotes weddellii. The sequence goes on along the minus strand of NW_027944438.1, from coordinate 124 downwards.
GACACCGCAGGGCAGTGGGCCCTGCGTCCCCTTCGTGTCCCCCAGGCACACCCCTTCCACGCGCCCTGGGTTCTGGACGCCTTCAGCGCTGGACTCTGACTGGCAGCGATGCCTTTGTCCCCTC
>NW_027944437.1:0-217 GCF_054177405.1 Leptonychotes weddellii | reverse complement strand
GAGTGCTCCTTAAATTGGTCATCAGCTTGTTTAAATTTTCCTGGGACACAAATCAGAACAAGCGCATTTACCTCAGCAAATGCCATTTCACGGGGCAGAAAAACAACCGAACGTAGAAACTGCCAAAACACAAACCCTGAACACCGCTGACACGGTCTGGAAAGAGGAGCCTTTCTTCTTCCCACCTTTCTTGCTTCCCCCGGAGTCACCTGGAGAC
>NW_027944436.1:0-217 GCF_054177405.1 Leptonychotes weddellii | reverse complement strand
TTTTTTTTTTTTAAGATCTTATTTATTTAGAGAGCACACAAGCAGGGGAAGGGCAGAGGAGAGAGAGAATCTCAAGCAGACCCCCCAGTGAGCATGGAGCCCGACGTGGGTCTCGATCTCATGACCCTGAGATCATGACCTGAGCCAAAATCAAGAGTCGGACACTCAACTGACTGAGCCACCCAGGTGCCCCTTCTCTGTGTGGTCTGATAACACC
>NW_027944435.1:0-217 GCF_054177405.1 Leptonychotes weddellii | reverse complement strand
GACAGGTGTGGGGGAGGAACCCGAGGGAGGGAGGGAACAAGGGGAGATGGAGAAACACAGAACAGACTGACCTGGCTCAGCTTCATCCAGGGCTTGCTGGGGAAATCTTCCCACAGTCAGAGTGGAAAGAGGGTGAGACCAGGGATCTGTCATTTCCCCCCCTTGGCGGGAACCCCTGCCAGGAAAACAAGGGAGGGTGAGGGACCCCGGGCTGCTC
>NW_027944434.1:0-217 GCF_054177405.1 Leptonychotes weddellii | reverse complement strand
ATTGATTGGATTATTTGCTCTCTGGGTGTTGAGTTTGGTAAGTTCTTCATAGATTTTGGATACTAGCCCTTTATCTGATATGTCATTTGCAAATATCTTCTCCCATTCTGTCGCTTGTCTTTTGGTTTTGCTGTTTCCTTTGCTGTGCAAAAGCTTTTTATCTTGATGAAGTCCCAATAGTTCATTTTTGCCCTTGCTTTCCTTGCCTTTGGCGATG
>NW_027944433.1:0-217 GCF_054177405.1 Leptonychotes weddellii | reverse complement strand
GTGGTGGGTATTGAGGAGGGCACGTTCTGCATGGAGCACTGGGTGTTATGCACAAACAATGAATCATGGAACACTTCATCTAGAACTAGTGATGTAATGTATGGGGATTAACATAAGAATAAAAAAAAAAATCTAAAAAAAAAGAAGTACCTAGGTGAAGGGTGCAGGCAGCCTATCGGAAATGTTGGGAGCTGCATGGTTGGAAGGAATATACAAG
>NW_027944432.1:0-217 GCF_054177405.1 Leptonychotes weddellii | reverse complement strand
GCATATCGTGTTTTCAGTTCAAATGGCCAAATACAAGTATCTTGCCCTGGCTTTCTCCTATATGAAGTTTTATGTGATTTCCATTGTCTTTTTTTTTTTTTTTAAAGATTTTATTTATTTATTTGACAGAGAGACAGCGAGAGCAGGAACACAAGCAGGGGGAGTGGGAGAGGGAGAAGCAGGCTTCCTGCCGAGCAGGGAGCCCGATGTGGGACTC
>NW_027944431.1:0-217 GCF_054177405.1 Leptonychotes weddellii | reverse complement strand
GAGCCTGGTGGTGGGTAGTGAGGAGGGCACATTCTGCATGGAGCACTGGGTGTTATGCACAAACAATGAATCATGGAACACTTCATCTAAAACTAATGATGTAATGTATGGGGATTAACATAAGAATAAAAAAAAAATAAACAAATGCTGTCATGAAAAAAAAAAAAAAAGAAGAAGATGGCTGTTGATAATATTCTAGAAAGCAGGGGATAGAGGG
>NW_027944430.1:0-217 GCF_054177405.1 Leptonychotes weddellii | reverse complement strand
CTGGGATCGAACCCCAGCTCCAGGGTTCACCAGCTGTGTGTCCTCAGGTAAATAGCTTAACCTCTCTGAGCCTCAGGTTCCTCATCTGAGAAGTGGTGGAGGCCCTGGTCCAGGTGAGCTGGGGGTCAGCACGGGAAACGCTGTGCTCCGAGCCTGGCACGAGGGGAGCGCTCACTTCCGAACAGCTTTATTCTCTTGGTGACAGTCGAGCTTTGGA
>NW_027944429.1:0-217 GCF_054177405.1 Leptonychotes weddellii | reverse complement strand
AGATTGTCTTTTTTGATGATTCCAATACTTTTGACAACTTCTCAAATCTGATTTAATTGTATTATTTCAAGCCTATAATATAGCTAATGACTTATTTGTGTTTTCCATTTACTTATAATTCTTACTCGCATTGTATGTGTTATATTCTTCCTGGAGTTCCTTTTCTTTTTCTTCCAGATACTTGGTATCATGAGGGTTAAATTTAGTTACATATTTT
>NW_027944428.1:0-1258 GCF_054177405.1 Leptonychotes weddellii | reverse complement strand
TTTTTTTTTTTTCTATTTTGAACACAGTTAAATTGAGTTTTTAAAAATATATATTACACACAGACACACATGCATAGCTTTGTGCCATATGAATGTTTTTGTAGGATAGAGTTGAACTTGTGAATGAAAGGTATTTGTGTTTTTTATTTTGATAGATACTACCAAATTGTTTTCCCCAAAGTTACGCCTTTGATATGCCTCTAAATAGTACATGAGCATCATGTTTTCCTGCTTCTCACCAACATTCATATAACTTAAAATGATTAATAATAACCAATCAGCCAAAGGGGCAGCTTGAGATTTGACTTTACATCTCCTCACGACCAGTAGAGCCGAGCCCCATTTGTGACGACTCACACTTCTGATTCTGTATAAATAAGCACACATACAAACAGACTAGCTATTTAGACCTTCCTATGTACTTGAGGAGGAAAACAACATGATTATCCATTCAATCACCAGAGTTACCTCCTCAAAACATAGGACATCTTCATGTTGGAATTGGGTTGGAAATTTATCATTGGTCAAGCAAGTCAATTTTGCAAACGCATCTGTATTCAGAGAGGTCAAAAGATTCCAAACTTTATACAAATATACAAAAGTATGTATCTGGAGACACAGCAGAACTGTGTTTCCTCAATTTATTTCATTTTGCAACACTTTAAAAAAGTAAGTTATATTCCATTAAAAAACACAAACATTAGTTACTAAGATAAGTCTTTTAATAGACATTTCACTAAAGAAGATATACGTATGCATGGCAAATAAGCACATAAGAAGATGCTCAACATCATTAGTCATTAGGGAAATACATATTTAAACCAGAGTGAGATACCACTTCATATCAACTATAATGGCTAAAACTAAAGACTGACCACACCAAGTGTTGACAAGGATGTAAAGCAACTGGAACTCTCACACATTGTTGGTAGGAATGGAAAAAGGTGCGTTTACTTCAGAAAACAGTTTGGTAGTTTCTTGGCAATTCTGTTCCTAAGTATTTACCAAAGAGAAAGAAAACATATGTCTACACAAAGACTTTACATCCAACCCAAGAACGCGGCTTACATTAGAACACCATTCCAAAGTTGTACTTGTATACAAATATTCATAGCACCTCAATAGTTGAAAACCAGAAACAACCAAAATGTCCACAAATAGGTGAACGGATAAACAAAAGGTGATATATCTATACCATGAAAGACTACCCCGCAATAAAAAGGAATGAATTACTGATAAACACAACAAAATGGATGAA
>NW_027944427.1:0-217 GCF_054177405.1 Leptonychotes weddellii | reverse complement strand
TTTCAAAAGGGAGAAAACGATCACACAGAAGAAATATTTGTGAAAAATGGTGTTTTTGAAGCATTGCATCTGGGAGAGTCCTAATAATGATAATAATTAGCAACCATTTGCATTTGCACAGTTCTCAGTGGTTTTATTTTTCATTTAAAAAAAAATTTTTTTTAAGATTTTATTTATTTGCGAGAGAGAGAATGAGAGATAGAGAGCATGAGAGGGA
>NW_027944426.1:0-217 GCF_054177405.1 Leptonychotes weddellii | reverse complement strand
CGCCTGGGTGGCTCAGTCGGTTAAGCGACTGCCTTCGGCTCAGGTCATGATCCTGGAGTCCCGGGATCGAGTCCCGCGTCGGGCTCCCTGCTCGGCGGGGAGTCTGCTTCTCCCTCTGACCCTCCTCCCTCTCATGCTCTCTGTCTCTCATTCTCTCTCTCTCAAATAAATAAATAAAATCTTTAAAAAAAAAAAAAAAAGGAAACTACTTCAGTGT
>NW_027944425.1:0-217 GCF_054177405.1 Leptonychotes weddellii | reverse complement strand
AGAAGCAGGCTCCCCGCTGAGCAGGGAGCCCGATGCGGGACTCGATCCCGGGACTCCAGCATCATGACCTGAGCCGAAGGCAGTCGCTTAACCAACTGAGCCACCCAGGTGCCCCTAAATAAATAAAATCTTAAAAAAAAAAAAAGAAATGATATTAGAGAAAAATGCCAGCATCTTGAAAGAAGGATTCTATAAAACTTTTCATACTATTTTTTTA
>NW_027944424.1:0-217 GCF_054177405.1 Leptonychotes weddellii | reverse complement strand
CATATTTATCAGTGATTTTCAACCCATGTGCCTAGGAAGTTCAGTGTAGAAGGAATAATCTTTTCAACAAACAGTACTGAGGCAACTGGATATCCACATGCATAGACTGAATCTGGGCCTCTACCTCACACTATACACAAAACAACACTCAAAATAGATCATGTTTTTGTTTTTTTCTTTTTTTTTTGAAAAATTTTTTGTTTTATTTTTTTTATTC
>NW_027944423.1:0-217 GCF_054177405.1 Leptonychotes weddellii | reverse complement strand
TGTTATGGTTGAATACTCCTCCTCCACCGGGAGATATATGGTAATTTGTTCACCAGTTAATGCACAGGAGTGATTTCCACTTTCTGACATTGTGAATTAATGCTGTTATGAACATTAACGTACTAGTGTTTGGGTAAAGCTGGGTGTTGGGCTCTCTTGGGCAGATGTGTAGGAGTGGAATTGTCAGGTCACGTGTTAACGCTGTTCCACATCTGAG
>NW_027944422.1:0-217 GCF_054177405.1 Leptonychotes weddellii | reverse complement strand
GAGGTCAGGGTGATGAAATAGAAGCAAGGAACACCAAGGATGTCAGCAAACCCCCAGAAGCTGGGAGACAGCCAGGAACAGATTTTCCCTTCCTCCTGAGGGTTACTCTACCAACACCTTGGTCTATCCTATCAACACTTTGATCTTGGACTTCGAGCCTCCAGAATTTATAAGTAAGACAATAAATACAGTTTTGTGGTTTAGGCCACACTGTTTG
>NW_027944421.1:0-217 GCF_054177405.1 Leptonychotes weddellii | reverse complement strand
CTGAAAAGTTCTTTATTCGTTTATCTGCCTATGTGTCTTAACTGTCTGTATGATCAAAGTTAAGCAAACTTGCTATCAATTTTTATATCTGTATGAAGAAGAAAATGTTAGGAATTTTGTTTTCTAAGACACAGCAAGACCACAAGAAGTTTGGATATTTTGGAAAAGTGTACAGTGTAAATGTGCCACCTAAAATCATGTATCTTAGCTTCATAAA
>NW_027944420.1:0-217 GCF_054177405.1 Leptonychotes weddellii | reverse complement strand
GGGGGTGGGTATTGAGGCGGGCACATTCTGCATGGAGCACTGGGTGTTATGCACAAACAATGAATCATGGAACACTTCATCTAAAACTAATGATGTAATGTATGGGGATTAACATAAGAATAAAAAATAAAAAAAAAAAGAAAAAAAATTTAAAAACATTTGTTGGTTTCATCTACATGGTCTTTTTAAATCATTTTTTAATACTGCAAAGACTTAT
>NW_027944419.1:0-217 GCF_054177405.1 Leptonychotes weddellii | reverse complement strand
GAGCAGGGAGCCCGATGTGGGACTCGATCCCGGGACTCCAGGATCATGACCCGAGCCGAAGGCAGTCGCTTAACCGACTGAGCCACCCAGGCGCCCTGTCCTCTCCTTTCTATAAGGATATCAGTCATTGGATTTCGGGCCCAGCCTAATCCAGTATGACCTTATCTTAACTTGATTACATTTGCAAAGATCTTCTTTCCAGGTAAGGTCCCATTCT
>NW_027944418.1:0-217 GCF_054177405.1 Leptonychotes weddellii | reverse complement strand
AGGGCGCCTGGGTGGCTTAGTTGGTTAAGCGACTGCCTTCGGCTCAGGTCATGATCCTGGAGTCCCTGGATCGAGTCCCGCATCGGGCTCCCTGCTCGGCAGGGAGTCTGCTTTGCCCTCTGACCCTATCCCCTCTCATGTGTTCTCTCTCATTCTCTCTGTCTCAAATAAATAAATAAAATCTTTAAAAAAAAAAAAAAGTTAAAAACAGAAATAT
>NW_027944417.1:0-1258 GCF_054177405.1 Leptonychotes weddellii | reverse complement strand
TTTAAGTATGATATAGTGTCCTTCCTCATCTCTTATTACAGTCTTTGGTTTAAAATCTAATTTGTCTGATATAAGGATTGCCACCCCAGCTTTCTTTTGGTGTCCATTAGCATTAGCATAGGATAGTCATCTTGGAACTAACTTCCCATATTCCTGGCTTAAAAATGTACCCTACTGATAAAAGTTACCTCTGGATAGTTATTCAGCTCCAGTCCTTGTTTATAGCATGTTATTTAACCACAACGCCACCCTCCCCGAGTTTTCTCTCTGCCTGTTTTCATGAGTTCGGGTCATTGCCTCAGGTAGGTGACCGGACTATCCCTGCGTCCTACAGAGGGAAAGGGAGCATGACACTGTTGCCATGTGATGCTTGACTTCCAACAGCCTCGTGTTATCATTAAGAAAAAGAAAAACTGTGGCCTTCGCCCTGGGAATAAGGCAGATTTTTCGGCATGTCTGACTTCTCTTAGCTCTCAGGTCTGTTCTAGTCAATATTTACCTGTCAGCCCAAAACATGTTGATGTTGAGCCCAGAGGAATTAAATTGATCTATTTTTTAAATTTAATTTTATTATGTTATGTTAGTCACCATACATTACATCATTAGTGTTTGGTGTAGTGTTCCATGATTCATTGTTTTTGTATAACACCCAGTGCTCCACGCAGAACATGCCCTCTTTAATACCCATCACCGGGCTAACCCATCTGCCCACGCCCCTCCTCTCTGGAACCCTCAGTTTGTTTCTCAGAGTCCATAGTCTGTCATGGTTCGTCTCCCCCTCCGATTCTCCCCCCTTCATTTTCCCTTCCTACTATCTTCTTTTTAAAAAAAAAACATATAATGTATTATTTGTTTCAGAGGTACAGATCCATTTTTTATCTATCTTGTTTGACTTTTCTTTAGCTACCGCTTTTTGTGAGCTGAATATTTTTAAGCAGCAGAAACAGTAGAAACCCTTTATACCACAGGCAAAGGAACTGGATTCACACTTAACTTAGGAGCTCAACAATTGTGATCCATTAGGCTATTATCATCCATAGTTGCAGTGATTCCCGAAACATTAGACCTACAGGGTATCAAATCCATGTAATCAATAGCTGTTACAAGAAGATTCTTTTGTAGTTGAAAAAAAGAACAGTGCTTAAAAACAAACACATTTAGGCAACCATGAGTACTATGTAACCAAACAATTTTATTGATTTTGGTTTGTAAGATTTCTTCTTCTTCCTCTCCTCCTCCTTCTTCTTCTTTTTAATTG
>NW_027944416.1:0-217 GCF_054177405.1 Leptonychotes weddellii | reverse complement strand
ATTGATTGGATTATTTGTTCTCTGGGTGTTGAGTTTGGTAAGTTCTTCATAGATTTTGGATACTAGCCCTTTATCTGATATGTCATTTGCAAATATCTTCTCCCATTCTGTCGGTTGTCTTTTGGTTTTGCTGTTTCCTTTGCTGTGCAAAAGCTTTTTATCTTGATGAAGTCCCAATAGTTCATTTTTGCCCTTGCTTTCCTTGCCTTTGGCGATG
>NW_027944415.1:0-217 GCF_054177405.1 Leptonychotes weddellii | reverse complement strand
GTCTCAGACCACAAAATTAGAAAAATGCCAAGATCGGGATGTTGGTTTCTTCCGTCCATTCTGCCCTGTATCTGTGTCCTAATCTCTTCTTATAAGGACACCAGCTACTTTGGATTGGCCCCTCACGCCCCCCTCCAATGACCTCATTTCAACTGAACCACTGCTTTAAGGAGCCCAGCTCCAAATACAGTCACGTTCTAAAGTACTAGAGGTTAGG
>NW_027944414.1:0-217 GCF_054177405.1 Leptonychotes weddellii | reverse complement strand
GTGGTGGGTATTGAGGAGGGCACATTCTGCATGGAGCACTGGGTGTTATGCACAAACAATGAATCATGGAACACTTCATCTAGAACTAATGATGTAATGTATGGGGATTAACATAAGAATAAAAAAATAAATTAAAAAAAATATATTGTAAAAAAAATAAAAATAAAAAAAGAATTGTAGAAATACTATGTTGTAGACCTGAAACTAATATTATATG
>NW_027944413.1:0-217 GCF_054177405.1 Leptonychotes weddellii | reverse complement strand
GCACCTGGGGGTTGGGATGCTCAGCTGGGGCTGGGTCCTGGATACTCACCCACTGGCCTTGTCCCTGCTCCCATGACCCTCTTCCTGTGCCCTAACTAGCACTCTATAGTCACCCTGGGTGACGACCTCAAGACTGCAGTGTCAGGGCAAGTGCAGGGGCTCATCCACATCCATCCACATGCCCAAGGCAGCCAGATCTGCTGGGCACTGAAAATGC
>NW_027944412.1:0-217 GCF_054177405.1 Leptonychotes weddellii | reverse complement strand
ATCATGTCTGCAATTTAGTTTTAAGTAGTTCAGAAAAAAAAGTGAAAAAGCAAATGTGGCAAAATGTTAAGGTGGGGAATCTAAGTAAAGGGTATATGGGAATTCTTTGTACTATTGGAATTATTCTGAAATCTGAAATATCAAAATAAAAAGTTTAAAAAAAGTCTGCATTAATAATACAGCTACTACTTACAGATTACCTACTATCAGCCAGGCA
>NW_027944411.1:0-217 GCF_054177405.1 Leptonychotes weddellii | reverse complement strand
GGGGGGGGGTATTGAGGAGCGCACGTTCTGCATGGAGCACTGGGTGTTATGCACAAACAATGAATCATGGAACACTTCATCTAAAACTAATGATGTAATGTATGGGGATTAACATAAGAATAATAAAAAAAAAAGAGTAGGATGCTTAACTGACTGAGCCACCCAGGCACCCCTTACATAATTATTGTTATTACTACTACTATTATTTTGCATTTGG
>NW_027944410.1:0-217 GCF_054177405.1 Leptonychotes weddellii | reverse complement strand
CTTCTCTTATATATGCTTCTTTTTGTAAAACAGTCTGCCCTCCTCCCACTCCTGGCCACTCCTAACCACTTATGTTCACCTCTCTTTCTCTGATAGAACTAATTTCCATATGCTTATCTAAGTTCCCTCCTATCAATCCTCCAAGGTGTGTGGAGGTGATTTCTAGGTGGCACACACTTGGGGCTGAGTATGATGTGATGGCAATGATGACAGAGTG
>NW_027944409.1:0-217 GCF_054177405.1 Leptonychotes weddellii | reverse complement strand
TTTTTTGCCTTCTGTATATTTTCTGTGAAATGTCTCTTCATGTCTTTAGCCAATATTCTTTTTTAAAATTTTTATTGTTACGTTAATCACCATACATTACATCATTAGTTTTTGATGTAGAGTTCCATGATTCATTGTTTGTGCATAACACCCAGTGCTCCATGCAGAACATGCCCTCTTTAATACCCATCACCAGGCTAACCCATCCTCCCACCCC
>NW_027944408.1:0-217 GCF_054177405.1 Leptonychotes weddellii | reverse complement strand
ATGAGAGAGTTGTTGCTATTCTTTTCTTCGATCTCCTGTTGAGTTTGTAGGTGTTCAGAATGGTTTGATCCCTATCCAGCTGAATTCCTGAGAGGAGACGAAATCCAGGTCTCCTACTCCTCCGCCATCTTGCTCCGCCCCCAAGTCTGGGAATTTCTTGAGAAAAGTTTTTGTTGGGTCATCTTTTTATACACTGTGTCAACCACAGTATTTGGAA
>NW_027944407.1:0-217 GCF_054177405.1 Leptonychotes weddellii | reverse complement strand
GAGCCCAGGGACGTGGGGATTCCTGTCCCAGCAGGGCCGTGTGTGATGTCAGTGCTCCTTCCAGCCCCTTGTCTCGTGTCCCGAGCCACCACCGTGAGGATTTTGTCCTGCCTTTGTGGCTCTTGGCTTCCACGCATCACCCCACTCCCTGAAAGATGCCACATGGGAGAGAGGGTTCCCTTACTGTGGAGCGTACGTCCGGGTGCCACATCCCAGC
>NW_027944406.1:0-1258 GCF_054177405.1 Leptonychotes weddellii | reverse complement strand
CAGGAATATTAAGAAAAAAATCATAGGTAAGTGCAAACATATAATAAAAGTAGTAGAGTAATCAATTATGAAACCTGTATGGAGGTTAAAATGCAAAGCAGTAAAATCATTTATAACTACAAAAATCAACCAAGGAATTAGAATTCACAAAATAAAAGAATGTAAAATATGACATGAAATATGTGAGTAAAAATTTAGCATTTAAAATGGGATCAAACTTAAGTGACCATCAACTTAATATAGACTGGTATATGCATAAGATGCTATATATGAACCTAATGGTAACTGCAAATTCAAAACTTGCACTAGATACATCAAAAATTAAAAAGAAAAAAATGACAGAAAGAAAAGCATCCAGATATAACACTAAGGAAAGCAATCAAACCACAAAGGAAGAGAGAAAGAGAAGAAGGATCAGAGAATACCTACAAAAACAACAAAAAACATGTTCAAAATGGCATAAATACTACTTATTAATAACTACTTTGAATGTAAATGGAATAAATGCTACAATCAAAAGACAGAGTGACAGAATGGATTAAAAAAAGAAGACGATGGGTGCCTGGGTGGCTCAGTTGGTTAAGCGACTGCCTTCAGCTCAGGTCATGATCCTGGAGTCCCAGGATCGAGTCCCGCCTCGGGCTCCCTGCTCAGCGGGGAGTCTGCTTCTCCCTCTGACCCTCCCCCCTCTCATGCTCTCTCTATCTCATTCTCTCTCTCAAATAAATAAATAAAATCTTTAAAAAAAAAAAAAAAGACGACGACCCTTCTATCTGCTGCCTACATGAAATTCACTTCAGACCTAAGGACACATACAGATGGACAAGGAAGGGTTGGAAAAACATCTGACATACAAATGGAAGTGAAAAGAAAGCTGGGGTAGCTTGTATAGGACAAAATACACTTTCAAACAAAAACTGTAATGAGACAAAAAAAAAAGATACTATAGAATGATAAAGGGAACAATCCAATAAGAAGATATGATGACTATATATATCTATGCACCCAACACTGGAACAACAAAATACATACTGCAACTATTAACAATAATAAAGAAATTGAATGTAATACAATAAAAGGAGGGAAATTTAACATTGCACTTACATCAATAGATAGATCATTCAGACCAAAAAATCAACAAGGAAACAGTAGCTTTGAATGACATGTTACACCCACTGGATCTACAGAACATTCCATTAAAAAAACAGTACTTTACACATTCTTCTCATGTACACTTAATTCTCCATAAAAGATCATA
>NW_027944405.1:0-217 GCF_054177405.1 Leptonychotes weddellii | reverse complement strand
ATCTGCAGCCCAAGTGAGCAGAATGCCAGGATATAGGCATCAAGATGTTCTTGTTGGAGTCAACCTGGATCTGGCAGGGATCCTCAATCAAGATAAGAAGAATGACGATGGTGATGATTTCCACCATTTAGAGAATGCATTACAATGTTCCAACAATCTCAGTTGTCCTCTCCTGATAGACGGTGTCCTGAGCTTGAAGAGTGTAGAGTGTAAATGT
>NW_027944404.1:0-217 GCF_054177405.1 Leptonychotes weddellii | reverse complement strand
AGGACGTGGACACAGACACAGCCGGGGTGCCAAGCCGCTGAGCCACCGCCCGCCCCGCCGTCACACCCCCGACTCATCTGTCCTCCATTTCTGCACTCATGTCGTCTCGAGAACATCCTATAAATGGAATCCGACAGCACAGAGTCGCTGGGGTTGCCTTTTTCTCATTCAGTTTAACTCTCCGGAGACTCACCCGGGTGGTGGCGCGTAGCAGTCA
>NW_027944403.1:0-217 GCF_054177405.1 Leptonychotes weddellii | reverse complement strand
TTTTTTTAAGATTTTTTAAATTTATTTATTTGAGACAGAGAGAATGAGAGAGAGAGAGCACATGAGAGGGGGGAGGGTCAGAGGCAGAAGCAGGCTCCCTGCCGAGCAGGGAGCCTGATGCGGGACTCGATCCAGGGACTCCAGGATCATGACCTGAGCCGAAGGCAGTCGCTTAACCAACTGAGCCACCCAGGTGCCCAAGAGTCTGCATTTTTAA
>NW_027944402.1:0-217 GCF_054177405.1 Leptonychotes weddellii | reverse complement strand
AGATTGTCTTTTTTGATAATTCCAATACTTTTGACAACTTCTCAAATCTGATTTAATTGTATTATTTCAAGCCTATAATATAGCTAATGACTTATTTGTGTTTTCCATTTACTTATAATTCTTACTCGCATTGTATGTGTTATATTCTTCCTGGAGTTCCTTTTCTTTTTCTTCCAGATACTTGGTATCATGAGGGTTATATTTAGTTACATATTTT
>NW_027944401.1:0-217 GCF_054177405.1 Leptonychotes weddellii | reverse complement strand
TTATGGGTCTGATTCTAATTTTTAATTTTTTTTCAATCTTTGATCTATCTGTTCTTCTGAGAAAATCTTCTGCTAAGTCTAATAAGTTCATTTTTATTTCTGGTATTATACTGTTCAGTCCTAGAATTTCTTTTTTTTTTTTTTAAAGATTTATTTATTTATTTGAGAGAGAGAATGAGATAGAGAGAGCATGAGAGGGTGGAGGGTCAGAGGGAGA
>NW_027944400.1:0-217 GCF_054177405.1 Leptonychotes weddellii | reverse complement strand
AGCCTGGTGATGGGTATTAAAGAGGGCACGTTCTGCATGGAGCACTGGGTGTTATGCACAAACAATGAATCATGGAGCACTACATCTAAAACTAATGATGTAATGTATGGTGATTAACATAACAATAAAAAATTAAAAAAAAATAAACCTTCCAATTTCCTTAGTTATGTAAGGTGTTAATATTAGGGAACTCTGGGTGAGGGGTATATGAGAAATC
>NW_027944399.1:0-217 GCF_054177405.1 Leptonychotes weddellii | reverse complement strand
CCAGCGGTCCTCTCTCCTCCTTTCTCCACGCCCAGAAGTCGAGCCACCGTGCCAGCAAGCAGGACCTGTGTTGCATTTACTAAGAATCGCTCTCCCCAGAGGGCACCTGGCTGGCTCAGTCGATGGAACGTGCGACTCTTGATCTCCAGGTTGTAAGTTCGAGCCCCACATTGGATGGGGGTTACTTTAAAAAAAAAAAATCTTAAAAAAAAATGAA
>NW_027944398.1:0-217 GCF_054177405.1 Leptonychotes weddellii | reverse complement strand
AGAGATGCCATGCATTTTTCAACTCGAACATTGATTCTTTTTTATTTATTTATTTATTTATTTATTTAATTCTTATGTTAATCCCCATATATTACATCATTAGTTCTAGATGAAGTGTTCCATGATTCATTGTTTGTGCATAACACCCAGTGCTCCATGCAGAACGTGCCCTCCTCAATACCCACCACCAGGCCAACCCATCCTCCCACCCCCCTCC
>NW_027944397.1:0-217 GCF_054177405.1 Leptonychotes weddellii | reverse complement strand
GAGTGCTCCTTAAATTGTTCATCAGCTTGTTTAAATTTTCCTGGGACACAAATCAGAACAAGCGCATTTACCTCAGCAAATGCCATTTCACGGGGCAGAAAAACAACCGAACGTAGAAACTGCCAAAACACAAACCCTGAACACCGCTGACACGGTCTGGAAAGAGGAGCCTTTCTTCTTCCCACCTTTCTTGCTTCCCCCGGAGTCACCTGGAGAC
>NW_027944396.1:0-217 GCF_054177405.1 Leptonychotes weddellii | reverse complement strand
CCTCAGAATTGGAGCCGAAAGAGCATGTAGGTGATCTGAGTTCCAGCCTCATCCTAGAATAGGAAGACTAAGGCCCAGATCTAGGTCTCCTGCCTCCTGATGCAGCCTTCTGAACACCTGATGTACATGAGCTTGGTGACCGTGTGTGGTTTCTCTGACCTGCTGTAGCCCTTTCCTGTGGGGACAGCCCAGAGCTTCCGTGCCCCCCCGCCCCCCG
>NW_027944395.1:0-1258 GCF_054177405.1 Leptonychotes weddellii | reverse complement strand
TGGGTGGCTCAGTTGGTTAAGCGACTGCCTTCAGCTCAGGTCATGATCCCAGGGTCCTGGGATCGAGTCCCGCATCGGGCTCCCTGCTCTGTGGGGAGCCTGCTTCTCCCTCTCCCACTCCCCCTGCTTGTGTTCCCTCTCTCGCTGTGTCTCTCTCTGTCAAATAAATAAATAAAATCTTTAAAAAAAAAAAAAAGAAAAATAGTTGGTTCTAGGGTTCAGGATGTACAAGATAATACTGGAAATCTTGAAATTCCGGAAATTAAAGAAGTGTTCAAAAAAAAAAAAATGGAGGCACCTGAGTGGCTCAGTTGGCTAAGTATCTGACTATTGATCTTAGCTCAGGTCTCTATGTCATGGTCGTGAGTTCAAGCCCCAAGTTGGACCCCACACTGGGCATGGCACCTACTTAAAAAAAAAAAAAACGGAGGCATGCCAAAAAGACATGAGCTTCCAAACGCCAACACTGGAACCGAATAAAGAGAATATTGGATTATAACCCAAATAATAATATAAACAAATGTCTATGGCATACTAACATAAATGACTAAATGAATAAATGTGCAAATGGACAAATATTCCATACAGAAGAATCCCAAATGATTAATACAGAAGAAGTGAGGGAAATAGAAAAGCACCTTTAGACCACCATAGTAATAACCACTTTTTGCAAGATTCACTGATAGATGCTAAAGTTAATGAGCAAATATTAAGAAGAAACAGGATAAATGAATAGCCTCAAAGCATGTCTCCCAGAACACTTAATAATTGCCATTGTCATCTTTACTATATTTCCATAAATTCTTTCATACTCCTTTCTACAGGAGGTGGACCTTAATTTCCCTTCTCTGAAATGTGGGCTAGCCACACTTAGTGACTCACTTCTTTTTTTTTTTTTTTTACATTATGTTGATCACCATACATTACATCATTAGTTTTTGATATAGTGTTCCATGATTCATTGTTTGCGTATAACACACAGTGCTCCATGCAGTATGTGCCCTCTTTAATACCCATCACCAGGCTAACCCATACCCCCCTCCCCTCTAGAACCCTCAGTTTGTTTCTCAGAGTCCATAGTCTCTCATGGTTTGTCTCCCCCTCTGATTCCCCCCTTCATTCTTCCCCTCCTGCTCTCTCTTTTTTTTTCTTAACATATATTGCATTATTTGTTTCAGAGGTACAGATCTGAGATTCAACAGTCTTACACAATTCACAGCGCTCACCATAGCACATGCCCTCCCCAGTGTCTATCACC
>NW_027944394.1:0-217 GCF_054177405.1 Leptonychotes weddellii | reverse complement strand
TTATTTTTTAAGTCCAGTTTTTAAGTAGTTCAGAAAAAAAAGTGAAAAAGCAAATGTGGCAAAATGTTAAGGTGGGGAATCTAAGTAAAGGGTATATGGGAATTCTTTGTACTATTGGAATTATTCTGAAATCTGAAATATCAAAATAAAAAGTTTAAAAAAAGTCTGCATTAATAATACAGCTACTACTTACAGATTACCTACTATCAGCCAGGCA
>NW_027944393.1:0-217 GCF_054177405.1 Leptonychotes weddellii | reverse complement strand
TTCTGGAGGCTCATTTCCCTGGTGCAGATCCTGAGGTTGGAATGCCCAATGTGGGGCATTAACCCTTCAACTCTCCAAGAGAAGGGCCTGTTTGGTAAGATCCTTCTTTACTGTGTCACTACCCTATTGTGTGTCTTTACCAAAATTCCAATGGCATGTTTTTCAAAATAGAAAAAATAATTCTATAGTTCTTATGAAAACGTAAAAGACCATGAAT
>NW_027944392.1:0-217 GCF_054177405.1 Leptonychotes weddellii | reverse complement strand
GAGTAAGTTGGGGACCAACTGTAGAGGATTATTGGTGAAGATGAAATGGAACGGGCTCTATAGGGTTGACTCAGTGTGTTTGGAGGGCTCAAACCCCCCACATGCCAATGGAATGGCCCTTGGTGGGCTCCTGGGAGGTGACCTTTGAGCCCTTGGAATATCCTGCCTGCTAAGAGTGTCTGTTTATTTGGGGCCTTTGCCCATGCCAGAGAGTTTG
>NW_027944391.1:0-217 GCF_054177405.1 Leptonychotes weddellii | reverse complement strand
TATTTTTATATGTAGTATTTTCACTTTTATTCTGTTCAAGGTATTTTATTCTCTTGAGACTTCCTTTTTCATCCACAGATTATTTAGAAGTGGGTTGCTTGGTTTTCAGGGTTTGAAAATTCAGTGTTTAAAATTTTCCTGTTACTTTACTTTTATTGATTTCTAGCTTGATTCTATTTCTGTCAGAAAACATAATTTGCATGACTTAAATTTTTTA
>NW_027944390.1:0-217 GCF_054177405.1 Leptonychotes weddellii | reverse complement strand
CATAACATAATAAAATTAAAAAAAAAAAAGCAAATATGGGAAATATGAAATAGAAGTTGAAACACAGAGGACAGAATGTATGTCTAGTAAGCTTGAATGTATGTCTAGTAAGAATTCCAGAGAAGGAGAATAGATAGAATGGAGAAATGGAAATATTCAAATAGTTAATATTCAATATTTTTCTAGAGGTTAAAAAAGGTATCCACTCTTTTGAAGC
>NW_027944389.1:0-217 GCF_054177405.1 Leptonychotes weddellii | reverse complement strand
TGCATAACACCCAGTGCTCCATGCAGAATGTGCCCTCCTCAATACCCACCACCAGGCTAACCCATCCTCCCACCCCCCTCCCCTCTAGAACCCTCAGTTTGTTTTTCAGAGTCCATCGTCTCTCATGGTTCGTCTACCCCTCCGATTTCCCCCGCTTCATTCTTCCCCTCCCGCTACCTTCTTCTTCTTTTTTTTTTCTTAACATATATTGCATTAT
>NW_027944388.1:0-217 GCF_054177405.1 Leptonychotes weddellii | reverse complement strand
CACATTTGTGATGAGAAGCTAGACTAGTCTGCACACAAAGCAATTATATCTGGCAGCTAGGATTCCAAAGGATGAATATTTTCCAGTTGTGGTAGGGGGCCAATCATATAGGAGGGAAACCAGCTGTTTCATGTTACTTCCTGATGTGACTTTTCACACAGACACTCATGTTGCAAAATTTATTTTCTGTTAAGACCGCATGAGAGCATCATGTCAT
>NW_027944387.1:0-217 GCF_054177405.1 Leptonychotes weddellii | reverse complement strand
AGCAGGGAGCCCGAAGCAGGGCTCAATCCCAGGACCCCAGGATCATGACCTGAGCTGAAGGCAGATGCTTAACTGACTGAGCCACCCAGGTGCCCTAAGCATCAAGCTTTTAATAGCCATTTTACCTAACGCAAACTATCCCAGATAAATATTTAACCAACTACTCTTAAGAGCCTTCAAAATGAATTATTTGGGCAAACCTCTATTGACAGGAAAT
>NW_027944386.1:0-217 GCF_054177405.1 Leptonychotes weddellii | reverse complement strand
GAACCTGGACGAAAGCCATTTTATTGTTTTCTCATTTATTTTTTATTTATAAATATTCCTGGCATTATTTCATTTTCTTTAAGAATTTTCTTTTTCTTCATGAAAGAGGTTCTCAGAGTTGACCATCAGTAAGCCTGTTGTTCTAGGCCATGTTTGTTCAGTTCTCCCTAGGAAGTGAATTGCACAAACCAATCACTCTCCACCTGGGAAATTTCCT
>NW_027944385.1:0-217 GCF_054177405.1 Leptonychotes weddellii | reverse complement strand
TCTCTCTCTCTCTGTCAGATAAATAAATAAAATCTTAAAAATGAGACTTTTCATTTGAATTATATTTGAAAACATTTCCCAAGTATATAATTTTTCTTAAAAAAATCCTTGATTGATAATCATCATTTTAACCGTTGGTTAACTGATCATGACCCAGTTCTGTAGCAAATAAAAGGCAAAGCTTTGGTGTTGGGGGGGGAAAAAGCTTTGGTGTTGA
>NW_027944384.1:0-1258 GCF_054177405.1 Leptonychotes weddellii | reverse complement strand
TTCATTTGGCAAACCTACAGCTGTGCTCATAGGACTAAGTACTCAGTAAACAGCACCTCCCGTGGTTTATTTAAGTCCACACGCCCTGTGAGGGGGCGTTGCAGCCTCAGGATCTGAGGCTGGTCCTGGTCAGGGTCATGCAAAGGAGAGTGGAAGATCCTGACAGGCCAGGTGGGATCATCCTCCAAATGGCAGATGCGTGAACCACAGTCCCTGTTGTGTGAGAGCAGAAAACCTGGGTTTGGCCAGGTGGACGTCCTGGGATGTTCTTTATGCCTCTTGTCCAGGCAGATGGAGATAGAGGACGGGCTCCTGTCACATTTCAGCATCTCCTGGCCTGAGGGCACGAGGGTCTGGCCACAGCAGGGGCACCACATTCAGGGATCCAGCATACCCGGGGCTCCCCAACTGTCCTGCACACATAGCTGCAGGCTTGACCTTTCCACTCAGACAAACCCTCATGTTTGATTTCTTTCCTGGGTCCTTGATCCTTTTTCAGGACACTTTCTCCTAGAAGCCCATCAGCCTGTGGGTCTTCCCCTGTGAGCTCAGGACAGAAGTGCTCCAAAGACCTTTCCTAATCCCCTCTCCTGGGCCCGTCCTCTGCTGAACAGCACTGGTGGAGAGAGGGGGTCTCTAACCCCTGCCTGGAATGAGGATCCTGCTTTTCCCCTGCTCTGACACCAGAGCTGTGACGTCTCCCTGCACCCCTCACATGTAAGCCTGATCTTTCCTAGGGCCAGTGGCTGGTGTGATCTCAGAGAGCTCTGTTGCCCAGCATCCACTCCCCGTGAGTATATCTTCAGCACGGGTGGGACCTGGAGCCCCGTAGTCCTGCCCCAGTGTCCACTCCTGCCAGTCACTCCCCAGGGCCTCTGACCCTTTCTCTGTGGCTTCAGCTCAGGGGACCTCAGCTGGCCATAGTCCCTGACTTGTAGAATCTAGATCATAGGTCAGCACCTTACCCTCACTGGGCCCTAAAATGCCAGTGGGTCTTTCCCTGGGAGGTGGTCCTGCTTCCCTATTCTCTGAGAGCTGAGGACCTGTCCCCTCCTGGAGGGTGGCCCCAAGCTTCTTCACAGCCCTGGTGCTAACTCCTATCTCTGTCCCCAGGCCATGGTCCAGCCTGCAGATCTGCATCCCCGGTAAGCCCGCCCCCTCCACCACTCTTTCCACTGGGGTCCAGGCTGTGCAGGCTCAAGGTGGGCAACCAGCCAATTCAGCAGCACAGAGCAGACCTTGCTTCCCCCAGAGTAGC
>NW_027944383.1:0-217 GCF_054177405.1 Leptonychotes weddellii | reverse complement strand
TGTTATGGTTGAATAATACTCCTCCACCGGGAGATATATGGTAATTTGTTCACCAGTTAATGCACAGGAGTGATTTCCACTTTCTGACATTGTGAATTAATGCTGTTATGAACATTAACGTACTAGTGTTTGGGTAAAGCTGGGTGTTGGGCTCTCTTGGGCAGATGTGTAGGAGTGGAATTGTCAGGTCACGTGTTAACGCTGTTCCACATCTGAG
>NW_027944382.1:0-217 GCF_054177405.1 Leptonychotes weddellii | reverse complement strand
GTACCTAATGTATTTCAATTTTCTTTTTTTTTTAAGATTTATTTATTTATTTATTTGTCAGGGAGCGAGATTGAGAGTATTATATGATCTCACTGATATGAGGAATTCTTAATCTCAGGAAACAAACTGAGAGTTGCTGGAGTGGTGGGGATTGGGAGGGATGGGGTGGCTGGGTGATAGACATTGGGGAGGGTATGTGCTATGGTGAGTGCTGTGA
>NW_027944381.1:0-217 GCF_054177405.1 Leptonychotes weddellii | reverse complement strand
ATTTATCATATGACATGTCCTTCTAAATAAACACTACAATACCCTGAAGAACAGTGTTTTTGCCTTGTCTTGTCAGTGGACATACATTAGTCATTCAGATCATGGCCATGTGATTCAGAAGGGACTCATATTTTGTCATACTTTTGTATTAACACCTGAACTACCTAATGATTTTTTATTTTCTAATTATTATTTTTCCCTCTACAAAAGTAATACA
>NW_027944380.1:0-217 GCF_054177405.1 Leptonychotes weddellii | reverse complement strand
GATGAGATTTAATTTGTTCATAAAGAACATGGCTTTTTTTTTTTTTTAAGATTTTATTTATTTATTTGAGAGAGAATGACAGAGAAAGGGAGCACATGAGAGGGGGGAGGGTCAGAGGGAGAAGCAGACTCCCTGCTGAGCAGGGAGCCTGATGTGGGATCCTGAGACTCCAGGATCATGACCTGAGCTGAAGGCAGTCGCTTAACCAACTGAGCCA
>NW_027944379.1:0-217 GCF_054177405.1 Leptonychotes weddellii | reverse complement strand
ACAATCACATTAGATTGTTTATTTATTTATTCATTCATTCAATTAGCAAGTCTTTCAACAAACATAGATTGGACAGCTACTCTGTGTTATGAGCTTCTATGAAGGGGCTATGCTATGGGATTATGTAAGTCTTGAATTATCCCAAAGTCTAGTGGAGAAGAAAGACACAAGACTAAATAGTAGTAATACCGTATCTACCGTATCCAGGGCAATGAAC
>NW_027944378.1:0-217 GCF_054177405.1 Leptonychotes weddellii | reverse complement strand
GCAAGGATGCAGAGAAACTGGATCGCTCATATGTTGTTGGTGGGAAAGGTAAGTTGTATAGCTGCCCTGGGAAGCTTATGGCAGTTTCTTACAAAATTAAACAGCTGTTCACTACATCACCCAGCAATTGCACTCTTAGGCATTTATCCCAGAGAGACACAATTCTTTTTTTTTTTTTAAAGATTTTATTTATTTATTTATTTGAGACAGAGAGCAC
>NW_027944377.1:0-217 GCF_054177405.1 Leptonychotes weddellii | reverse complement strand
CCTTCTCTTCAGCAGACGCAGTCTTCCAGCTCTCGGAGCACCCTTTAGAACACTCAGAGAAGTTCCCCGAAGCTTCTGGGTGCTGCTTGTGCTCCTCTCAGCAAGTCTGCACAAACAGTGCGTATGGGGACGTTTTGCTTCTCGGCTTCTTCGCATCTCCGTTGCCCGTGTTTAATTATTTTCCTCAGCGAGGCCGAGCGGCCCAATGCCCGTCGGG
>NW_027944376.1:0-217 GCF_054177405.1 Leptonychotes weddellii | reverse complement strand
TTTCTCCTTTATTCCTAGTGAAAACCATTCACATTTTCTGTGTCCTATGTCCTAGGCGTGTGCAGCGCTGTGACCCAGAGTTCTGGAGCCCATGCTTCTGGAGTTGAGGATTCTGGAATCCCTGTTTCTCTGAAGGGGACTCAAGGAGCTTCTGTGTGGTTTCATGTGATCAGAAGTCCAGAATTACCTCCAGAGGTCGGGCTGGAGAAGATTTCAT
>NW_027944375.1:0-217 GCF_054177405.1 Leptonychotes weddellii | reverse complement strand
GGGACTCTTCCCCCCCGCCCCCCCCCCGCCCTGATTTCTCCTTGTTTTTTGGCCCAGACGTTTGTTTTCTTAACACATTCTCATTGTAATGACACTTCTGAAACGGATGTGTTTTGTGTCTGTCAAAAAGCATCCATTCTTCAACTAAATCCTGTCTCTTTTCCATGAACACCATCAGGCTCTCTGAAATCCACTCCAAACTTTAGTTTTCTCTGTC
>NW_027944374.1:0-217 GCF_054177405.1 Leptonychotes weddellii | reverse complement strand
GTGGTTCTTTTTCTAGACTTTTAGAAAGTTATACCTGTCCAATTATAAAATTTAGAAAACATGTAGAAGAATTTTATAATAGCAATACAAAGTGAAATAGTCCCCTATTTCAAAGACACACTAATAAATTTATGAAAATTTATGTATAATATATAAATACATAAAAATTTGGGGCGCCTGGGTGGCTCAGTCAGTTAAGCGTCTGTCTTCGGCTCAG
>NW_027944373.1:0-1258 GCF_054177405.1 Leptonychotes weddellii | reverse complement strand
TCTTGTAGTATTTTTATGGTTTCAGGTCTCACATTTAAGTCATTAATCCATTTTGAGTTTATTTTTGTATATGGTATAAGAAAGTGGTCCAGTTTCATTCTTTTGCATGTAGCTGTCCAGTTTTCCTACACCATTTATTAAAGAGACTATTTCCAACTGTATATTCTTGCCTCTTTGGTCATAAATTAATTGACCATATAAGCAGGGGTTTATTTCTGGGCCTTCTTTTTGTTCCATTGGTCTATGTGCTTATTTCTCCCTTAGAACTGCTTTTGCTATGTTCCAAAGATCTTGGACCATTGTGTTTTCATTTTCAGTTGTCTTTATCTATTTTTTTTTAATTTCTTCTTTAATATCTTCATTTACCCATTGGTTGTTTAGTATCATGTTGTTTAGCCTCAACGTGTTTGTGTTTTTTACAGGGTGTCTGTGTGTGTGTGTGTGTGTGTGTATGTGAGAGAGATTTCTAGTTTCATACCATTGTGATCAGAATAGATGCAAGGTATGATTTTAATCTTCTTAAATTTATTGACACTGTGGCCATCATGTGATCTATCCTGGAGAATGTTCCATGTGCACTTGAAAAGAATGTGTATTGTGTTGGTTTGCGATGACATATTCATATATATGTTACGTCCATCTGGTCTGATGTGTCATTCAAAGACACCACATTCTTACTGATTATCTGGATGATATATCCATTGATGTAAGTTGAGTGTTAAGTCCCCTACTTTTATTGTATTACCACCAATTCTGTTATGTATTTAGGTTCCAGTGATGGGTGCATAGATATTTATAATTGTTATATCTTCTTCTGGGTTTGGTCCCTTTGTCATTATTTAATGTCCTTCTTTGTCTCTTGTTACAGTCTTTGTTTTAAGGTCTATTTTGTTTGGGGTGTTTGGGTCACTCAGTCATTTAAGTCTCTGACTGTTGATTTTGGCTCAGTTCATGATCTCAGGGTCCTGAGATTGAGCCCTTCATTGGGCTCTGTGTTCAGCAGGGATTTCTGCTTGAGATTTCCCTCCCTTTCTCTCTGTTTCTCCCTGTCCTCCTGTGTACTTGTATGCACGCTCTCTCTCTCTAATAATAAATAAATCTTTAAAGTCTATTTTGTTTGTCCATCGACAGATGAATGGATAAAGAAGATGTGGTATATATATACAATGGAATATTATGCAGCCATCAAAAGGAATGAGATCTTGCCATTTGCAACGACGTGGATGGAACTGGAGGGTATTATGCTGAGCTAAATAAG
>NW_027944372.1:0-217 GCF_054177405.1 Leptonychotes weddellii | reverse complement strand
TTTTTGTAAAATGAAGATTTAAAAAATCTTGACCCTTATTCATAATAGCCAGAAAGTGGAAGCAACCTAAGTGTCCACTAACATGTAATTGGATATGGGGCGCCTGGCTGACTCAGTCAGTGGAGCATACAACTCTTGATCTCGGGATTGTAGGTTCAAGCCCCACGTTGGGTGTAGAGATTACTTAAAAATAAAATAAAAAAAAAAAAAACAGGTA
>NW_027944371.1:0-217 GCF_054177405.1 Leptonychotes weddellii | reverse complement strand
AATAGTACAATATATGTTAAAAAAAAAAAAAAAGAAAAAGAAGAAGAAGATAGCAGGAGGAGAAGAATGAAGCAGGGGGGAAATCAGAAGGGGAGACGAACCATGAGTGACGATGGACTCTGAAAAACAAACTGAGAGTTCTAGAGGGGAGGGGAGTGGGAGGATGGGTCAGCCTGGTGATGGGTATTAAAGAGGGCACATTCTGCATGGAGCACTG
>NW_027944370.1:0-217 GCF_054177405.1 Leptonychotes weddellii | reverse complement strand
CTGACCCAGTAAAGAGGATGAGGAAAAGCACTTGGAAGAAGAGGGAATAGTATGTGCAAAGGCCCTGAGACATGTTCAGCATGGCTTGTGCACTGGGTGGAGGGAGATGAGGCTGGAGGGGTGGGCAGGGCCCACTTCATTCTGGATCTTGATGGGATAGCATCAAGGGGCTTTAGGTAGAGGAGGCTCCACGTCCCCCATTTTGAGACAACACGTG
>NW_027944369.1:0-217 GCF_054177405.1 Leptonychotes weddellii | reverse complement strand
GACTTAGATTCGTGTAGGAGGAGTGATTATTCTCAGTGGTTCAAAATGTGCAGTTCTGTATTGCCAGTCACTAATGCCAAGATTAAAGATTTATTTTGCCTTGTGATCTCTGTGTAGTTGACTTCAGAGAGTGGGGTCATAAAATCAGCACAATTGCCTATTGTAGAATCACACCTTCCAGGGTGGGACCTTTGTAGTTGGGTAATAAACAATAACT
>NW_027944368.1:0-217 GCF_054177405.1 Leptonychotes weddellii | reverse complement strand
AACCTTTACTTGAACAGCCGGCCCCCAAATTTCCCACCGTCGGCCTCCTTCGGATCATTCCGTTCTCAGCGCCGTGACTGCTTCCGATTGCTCTCATTCCACGGCCACTTCATGCTATTTTTTGTGGTTTTTGTTTTTTTTAATTTTATCTATCTACTTGTCAAAGAGAGCGAGACAGAGCACAAGCAGGGGGAGCAGCGGGTAGAGGGAGAAGCAG
>NW_027944367.1:0-217 GCF_054177405.1 Leptonychotes weddellii | reverse complement strand
AATTGTTTACAGATAAAGTGTCTTAATGTTTGTATTTACTTGAAGAAATGTTTTCAAAGATCAAATTTAATGTGGAAAACAAGTAACAATTGTCAAAGTCTGGATGCTGGGTGTATGAAAATTAATTATGATCTACCATGCTATCGACTCTTCTCAACATTTTAAAATAACATAGTTTTGGTGTTTTTTTTTTTTTTTTAAGTTGACCACAAAGATT
>NW_027944366.1:0-217 GCF_054177405.1 Leptonychotes weddellii | reverse complement strand
CTGGGCAAAGATGCTCAGCCATTAAGAACAAGTAGAAAAAGACACCCAGCCAGTGTTCTTAAAGAAACAATTAGTCTTGGGGCGCCTGGGTGGCTCAGTCTTTAAGCATCTGCCTTTGGCTCA
Organism: Leptonychotes weddellii; assembly: GCF_054177405.1. Lineage (NCBI taxonomy): Eukaryota > Metazoa > Chordata > Mammalia > Carnivora > Phocidae > Leptonychotes > Leptonychotes weddellii. Next base: position 94 of record NW_027944366.1, on the reverse strand, counting down.
GGTCGTGATCCCAGGGTCCTGGTGGCTCAGTCTTTGTCTGCCTTTGGCTCAGGTCATGATCTCAGCGTCCTGGGATCGAGCCCCGCATCGGGCT
>NW_027944365.1:0-217 GCF_054177405.1 Leptonychotes weddellii | reverse complement strand
TCTAGAACCTTCTATCAGAGGAAAAGACCAGCAGTAGCAGCCTTCTAGTGATCGGAGGGTCTTTCAAAAGTTACGAAGTTTCTGCTGAGTCACAGCAGAGACAAGCTGTGCCCTGCAAGCTCACTGATATCTCCCCTTGTCACGAGAAAGCCGTGGAGGAGGGAAAACACACACACACCTGGACACAACGCTGGCATTAGAGGAAAGCAGTAAGATA
>NW_027944364.1:0-217 GCF_054177405.1 Leptonychotes weddellii | reverse complement strand
GAATGCAGGGTCGTTGGCGGAAAAACTGTCTCAGATGACGCTGGTTGCGGACGTACAGTAATTTTCAGGTCCCTGGGTGGAACAGTGACTTTAGTCAGGTTTGGACGTTGACTCTGAACCTGTTCTGGATGGGCAAGTGTCACCTCAAGGTCCTTTGGAGGAGGAGCTATAGTCTTCTTCATGGTTGTAGAATGTGTAACCTCTGTCATACGTTTTG
>NW_027944363.1:0-1258 GCF_054177405.1 Leptonychotes weddellii | reverse complement strand
GCAATGCCATAGCAAAATACGCCATTCTCCAAGCATGATAACTGTAATTCTCAAGGGTCGAGCCTAAATAATCTGCTAATATTAAAGCCCCAGCACCAGAGGCAATCATACCTATGCGGTAACCCACGATATACACAGAGGATAGAATAGGTTGCATACTAGGCGGTGCAATCTCAATACGATACGCGTCGAGGACGATATCTTGGTTGGCGGCTGAAAATCCTAAAAACACAGCACCTGCCGCCATGGCAATGACCATCTCATTACTGATGGGGTTGATACTGGCAATAAATATCAGCGCACCGATAATACACAGTTGTGATAGTAGCAACCAACCTCTACGTCTACCTAGCCAGCGTCCAAATATAGGGGCCTGCAAGGCATCAATCATAGGCGCCCAAATAAATTTGAATGAAAATCCGAGCATCGCCCAACCAAACATAGTGACGGTTTTAAGATCAACCCCCGCCTCATTTAACCAAAGCCCAAGACTTGAGTAAATGAGCATATAGGGCAAACCTGCCACAAATCCTAAAAAAAGTAAGAATAGTACACGATGATCAAAATAGGCTTTTATCGCATCAGACCATGATTTTTTGGGTGCTTTAATAGGCGCTAAAGGTGTGGTTACTGGCATAGGGTAGAACCTATAGGTTATAATTGAGATTAGATAAGATAACTATTAAATTGTCAACGCCTTACAGTGTTAACGCATCTTATTGAAATATTTTACTGTTTTAACGTAATATAATACAGCAAATAGATTTAAAGTAAGCTATGGTATCAAACATATTGCTTAAATAAAGCATTTAATCTTAGTAAGTGCAAATTAGTAAGTGACAAATCACCTTATCGTTAGTGTACTTGTAACCCTCATTTTTAAGTTATCTATCCCATATTCAGAGGCCATTATGTTATACCCTATTGCCATTATTCAAAAGGATGGACAATATCATGGTAGGTTCCCCGATTTACCAGAGCTTGAGATTACAGCCAAAGATATGGCAAATCTTATTGCTAACGCTCGCCGTGATTTACTGACTTATTTACTACGCATTACTGAAAATGATGAGCCTATTCCTGCTGGTAGTGATGTGGGTGACTATTTATCTAAAGAGGACTATGCTGGCTGGACATGGGCTATTGTCAATCTTGATGCAGCACGTATTGTTGGTGAGGCTGTGGTGCTTAATATAACCTTTCCTGAACGCTTGATGCAAAAGATATCTAAGCATGTTGCACAAAATGATATTGATAT
>NW_027944362.1:0-217 GCF_054177405.1 Leptonychotes weddellii | reverse complement strand
TAACATTTATGTTTTGTAGTGTTAACTTTTATATTCTGATTTTTATATTCTGCACGTGGCAGAGGTGTTTTCAGCACCTTGTGGAGGGGGGAATGAGACATGACAGAGGGGAGGGGCGGTGAAGGATGTAAATGAGAAGGAGGCACGTGGAATTTCTTGACCCTCCTAACACCAATTACCTTCTTTCCTTTTTTTTTTTTTCTGATTCATTTAAACT
>NW_027944361.1:0-217 GCF_054177405.1 Leptonychotes weddellii | reverse complement strand
GACGTGTGAGTGCAGCCGTCAGGTGGCAGTCTGGAGCCCAGAGGAGAGGGGAAGGTGGAAGGAGCAACCATGTCGTGAGCCAGGTCAGCCAGGGAGAGTGTGAATGAAGGTAGCAGAGGACCAGGACCCACATGGGTCCCCAACGGTCTTCAAACCAACAAAACCCAAACAAAACCAACCAACCGAACAAGGTCATGTTCGTGTGGTGAGCTGGAGA
>NW_027944360.1:0-217 GCF_054177405.1 Leptonychotes weddellii | reverse complement strand
GTGGAGCTGGCGCCCCGCTCCGCAGAGCCCGGCTACCTGGTCACCAAGGTGGTGGCGGTGGACAGAGACTCGGGCCAGAACGCCTGGCTGTCCTACCGCCTGCTCAAGGCGAGCGAGCCAGGGCTCTTCGCGGTGGGGCTGCACACGGGCGAGGTGCGCACGGCGCGGGCCCTGCTGGACAGAGACGCGCTCAAGCAGAGCCTGGTGGTGGCGGTGC
>NW_027944359.1:0-217 GCF_054177405.1 Leptonychotes weddellii | reverse complement strand
GGGGGGGGGGGGGGGGGGGGGGGTGACTGGGTGATAGACACTGGGGAGGGTATGTGCTCTGGTAAGCGCTGTGAATTGTGTAAGACTGTTGAATCTCAGATCTGTACCTCTGAAACAAATAATAGATTTTATGTAAAAAGAAAAAAAAGAAGAAGATAGTAGGAAGGGGAAAATGAAGGGGGGAAAATTGGAGGGGGAGACAAAGCATGAGAGACTA
>NW_027944358.1:0-217 GCF_054177405.1 Leptonychotes weddellii | reverse complement strand
AAAAAAGTTATTGGGTTATGGTCTGTTAAATTTTTAAATTTTGCAATAAAAAAGTAATGAGATACTTTGAAAACTAAGTGAAAAGCATTTCCAATTTTGTGGGTTTTTTCCCTCCCCATCTTCTAGCTGCAACCAGTTCTTTCTCTTCTCCAAATGTGTCGTCCATACAGTCCTTGCCGCCACACGCGTACTCCACCCCTCAGCCGTCCCTCCCTCC
>NW_027944357.1:0-217 GCF_054177405.1 Leptonychotes weddellii | reverse complement strand
AAAGCATGGTCCGTAAGTAAATATATTGATAAATTTAACTTAATAAAATTAATTTTTCCTGTTCTCTGAAAGATACTCTTAAAAGAATGAAATGACAAGACACAGGCTGAGAGAAAATATTTGCAAAGCATTTATCTGAGAAAGGACTATAACCAGAATACATAGAACTTACAAAAACAATGATAAGATAGTTTGACTTTTTTTTTTTTTTTTTTTT
>NW_027944356.1:0-217 GCF_054177405.1 Leptonychotes weddellii | reverse complement strand
AGAGAGAGAGAGCATGACTGGGGGGGTGGGGAGAGGCAGAGAGAGAGAGAGAGAGAGAGAATCCCAAGCAGGCTCCATGCCCAGTATGGAACCCGACTCGGGGCTTGATCTCACGACCCTGAGATCCGTGACCTGAGCCGAAATCAAGAATCGGACGCTTAACAGACTAAGCCACTGAAGGACCCCAGGAAATCGAAAATTTGGTAGAAATAGCAGT
>NW_027944355.1:0-217 GCF_054177405.1 Leptonychotes weddellii | reverse complement strand
AGGTTATAGGGTACTTCATATATCATTCATGAGGTTGACTAAAAATTACAGAAATACTATAAAGAGAAAAATGTTTTAAAAGGGGAGGCGGGGGGGGCGGGGCGCCTGGGTGGCTCAGATGGTTAAGTGTCTGCCTTCGGCTCAGGTCATGATCTCCAGGTCCTGGGATTGAGCCCCGCGTTAGGCTCCCAGCTCGGGGCGGGGGGGGGGGGGGGGG
>NW_027944354.1:0-217 GCF_054177405.1 Leptonychotes weddellii | reverse complement strand
ATATAGTATATTAAAAATATATATATATAAAGAAGCAAAACATCCAAGCATAGATAAATTTGAGACTTTTTTGGCAATAGTGTGAGCTTTTAAGAGATCTGGAACTTTTATAACCTAATCTCAGAAATGAGATCCTATCATTTTTACCATACACTACTCTTTGGAAGAGAGTTATTAGGTCCAGCACATCATCAAAGGGCGGGGAATTCAACAAGCT
>NW_027944353.1:0-1258 GCF_054177405.1 Leptonychotes weddellii | reverse complement strand
TCTAATGTTTCTACCATTGTAGGTTACAGATCTCTTCTCCCAAGCTGCTTTCAGGATTTTCTCTTTTTCTCTGAGACTCGTAAGTTTTACTCTTAGATGTCGGGGTGTTGACCTAGTTTTATTGATTTTGAGGGGGGTTTTCTGTGCCTCCTGGATTTTGATGCCTGTTTCCTTCCCCAAATTAGGGAAGTTCTCTGCTATAATTTGCTCCAATAGACCTTCTGCCCCTCTCTCTCTTTCTTCCTTTTCTGGGATCCCAATTATTCTAATATTGTTTCATCTTATGGTATCACTTATCTCTCGAATTCTGCCCTCATAATCCAGTAGTTGTTTCTCTCTCTTTTTCTCAGCTTCTTTATTTTCCATCATTTGGTCTTCTATATCACTACTTCTCTCTTCTGTCTCATTTATCCTAGCAGTAAGAGCCTCCATTTTTGATTGCACCTCATTAATAGACTTTTTGACTTTGACTTGGTTAGATTTTAGTTCTTTTATTTCTCCAGAAAGCGTTTCTCTAATACCTTCCATGCATTTTTCAAGCCCAGCTAGTATCTTTAAAATTATCATTCTGAACTCTAGCTCTGACATCTTCCTGATGTCCATATTGATTAAGTCCCTGGCAGTCTGTACTGCCTCTGTTCTTTTTTTTTTTTTTTTTTTTTGAGGCGATTTTCCATCTTGTCATTTTGTCCAGAGGAGAATAGATGAATGAGAGAACAAAATGCTAACAGGGTAACAATGACCCCAGAAAAATATACAGTAAACAAATCAGAAGAGACCTGAAACCGGGATAAAGAAATGGAAAGAAAGAAAAAGAAAAAAATAAAGAAAAATATAAAAACAAACAAACAAAAAAAACAGAATATGATCAAATATGATCAGGCTTGTGCATAGATCAGTGCCACACACTAGATTTGGGGCGTATTTTAGTCTGTTAGAAGAAAGTGCCTCCCTAAATTTTAAAGAAAGAAAAACTTATATATGTACAAAAATAAGGGTAAATACGATGAAGGGATGGAATATGACTGTAAAAATGAAAAGTATCAAAGATTTTATAAAGGAATTGATAAGAAGTTGGTTGAAAAAAAAAGAAGAGGATTTAAAAAAAAAGGGAGAGAATGTGATCAGGCAGGAGACTAGAACAAACCCATACACTAGAGATTTAGGTTATATTTTGGTCTTTTTGAAGAAACTGTATCTCAAAATTGTAATGAGAGAACAACTTATATATATATATATATATATATATATATATATA
>NW_027944352.1:0-217 GCF_054177405.1 Leptonychotes weddellii | reverse complement strand
AGGAAGTATTTCAGGGGCACCTGGGTGGCTCAGTTGGTTAAGCGACTGCCTTCGGCTCAGGTCATGATCCTGGAGTCCCGGGATCGAGTCCTGCATCGGGCTCCCTGCTCGGCAGGGAGTCTGCTTCTCCCTCTGACCCTCCTCCCTCTCATGCTCTCTGTCTCTCATTCTCTCTCTCTCTCAAATAAATAAATAAAATTTAAAAAAAAAAAAAAAA
>NW_027944351.1:0-217 GCF_054177405.1 Leptonychotes weddellii | reverse complement strand
GAGGAATTTGGCACACATAGGGTGAACAAGGAGTGTCAGAATATACCTACTGAGGCCAAGAACTGGAATGACACATAATTTCTGTGATGTGTTTATTTCTTCCCAAGCTACCTTTCCTCAGGTACACCATGTTTTTTCCCCTTCAGTCTGAATAAAAAAAAAAGAATCAACATAATCATTAATGGAAAGTAGCATTAGAGTGATACCAAATTCCAAC
>NW_027944350.1:0-217 GCF_054177405.1 Leptonychotes weddellii | reverse complement strand
AGTACTAGGAAAATAAAAGAAGGACGGAAGATAAGTAGGAAGGAAGGAAGAAGAAGAAGTAGAAAGAATAATTAAAGTAATAATGGCTGAAGAATTTCCCAACATTAATGTCAGACAACAAACTATAGTTCCAGGAAGCTCCAGAAAACACCAAACAGGATAAATTATAAAACAAGGTGAAATAAACAAACAACAACAATAAAAACCTAAAAACAAA
>NW_027944349.1:0-217 GCF_054177405.1 Leptonychotes weddellii | reverse complement strand
GAGCCACCCAGGTTCCCACCAGAAACAGCTCTGATGGTGAGGCCCAACATTGGGCCACATTTTTGCCAGTGCGCAGGGTTTAAAGTGTTAAAAGTTCAGCTCTTATGAGGTGGGCTCACTTGACCGCTCCTTAGCTTCCTGCCTCCATGTTGTGAACTCCCCCAGGGCAAGGCCCAGCACTCTGGTCCTCTCCCTTCCACGGCAATCAGGCAAATGA
>NW_027944348.1:0-217 GCF_054177405.1 Leptonychotes weddellii | reverse complement strand
AAACGTCACAATGGCCACGATCACGCAGAGAGTGCATGGCAGAGTGCAGCCCTTCCGAGCTCCACTGAGCCCTTTTCTTTATACCGTGATGGGAAGATGTGTCATGGGTCAGCACCGCCCCCAGAGAACTGGGATAGTGACCCCTACCCACCTGTGTTAACCATTCTTTATCTTCCTTATTTGACACTCTGACATCTGGGGCCTTGCTGACCCCAGA
>NW_027944347.1:0-217 GCF_054177405.1 Leptonychotes weddellii | reverse complement strand
AATAAAAAAAAAAAAAAAAAGAAAGGAGGAACTTCTAGAATGTACTCTATGTCATACCTAATAGAATATCTTTGCTTAGGCCACAACTGGTCACACTGGATCTTAAGATGGAGAGGACCACACCTGCTAGTTTTCAGGTGGGACTGGCCACGCCAGAAAGACCAACCATGTGACTTAGGGTGGAGACTTTGTGTGACTGGGTTTCAGTTGACTTAGA
>NW_027944346.1:0-217 GCF_054177405.1 Leptonychotes weddellii | reverse complement strand
AAGAAGAAGAAGAAGGTAGCGGGAGGGGAGGAATGAAGCGGGGGAAATCGGAGGGGTGGACGAACCATGAGAGACGATGGACTCTGAAAAACAAACAGGGTTCTAGAGGGGAGGGGGGTGGGAGGATGGGTTGGCCTGGTGGTGGGTATTGAGGAGGGCACGTTCTGCATGGAGCACTGGGTGTTGTGCACGAACAATGAATCATGGAACACTTCAT
>NW_027944345.1:0-217 GCF_054177405.1 Leptonychotes weddellii | reverse complement strand
AGAGAGAGAGAGCATGACTGGGGGGGTGGGGAGAGGCAGAGAGAGAGAGAGAGAGAGAGAATCCCAAGCAGGCTCCATGCCCAGTATGGAACCCGACTCGGGGCTTGATCTCACGACCCTGAGATCCGTGACCTGAGCCGAAATCAAGAATCGGACGCTTAACAGACTAAGCCACTGAAGGATCCCAGGAAATCGAAAATTTGGTAGAAATAGCAGT
>NW_027944344.1:0-217 GCF_054177405.1 Leptonychotes weddellii | reverse complement strand
CATTGGTATGTTTGCTATTTCACGTTAGAAATCTTACTACAGAAAAAAATTGCTAGAGCAAGAATTAGAAAATTCAAAATTGCATAATCTGAATAAGATTTAGGATATGGAACACGCCTTTCTTTGATGAAGAGTAAGTGGCTGGTTCTCAAAGACCATGCAAATTATTCTTCACTTGATAAGAATTCACAAATTTTCAATATGGACCATGTAAGTC
>NW_027944343.1:0-217 GCF_054177405.1 Leptonychotes weddellii | reverse complement strand
TTTTTTCAAGCAGGACAAGAAGGTGGGGGTAGAGGCATGTGGAATATCACTGGCATGACAGTGGATGAGGATAAGAGGGCAGTGAGGGCTAGTGTAGTCAAGGAAGGTTTCCTGGATGAAGGGGAATGAGTTGGTTCTTAAAGGTACCTCAGCAAAGACACTAAGGTGTGTCTCTGTAGACTCTCTTCTAGTGTCAGGCGTAGGCCAGGGCAGATGG
>NW_027944342.1:0-1258 GCF_054177405.1 Leptonychotes weddellii | reverse complement strand
GTGTAGATTGCTCTAGGTAGCACAGACATTTTCACAATATTTTTTCTTCCAATCCATGAGCATGGAACATTTTTCCATTTCTTTGTGTCTTCCTCAATTTCTTTAATGTGTAGTCTATAGTTTTCTGAGTACAGATTCTTTGCCTCTTTGGTTAGGTTTATTCCTAGGTATCTTATGGTTTTGGGTGCAATTGTAAATGGGATCAACTCCTTAATTTCTCTTTCTTCTGTCTTGTTCTTGGTGTATAGGAATGCCACAAATTTCTGTGCATTGATTTTATATCCTGCCACTTTACTGAATTCCTATATGAGTTCTAGCAGTTTTGGGGTGGAGTCTTTGGGGTTTTCCACGTAAAGTATCATATCATCTGCAGAGAGTGAGAGTTTGACTTCTTTGCCAATTCGGATGCCTTTTATTTTCTTTTTGTTGTCTGATTGCTGTGGCTAGGACTTCTAAATACTATGTTGAATAGCAGTGGTGATAGTGGACATTCCCTGCTGTGTTCCTGACCTTAGGGGAAAAGCTCTCAGTTTTTCCCCATTGAGTATGATATTCACTGTGGGTTTTTCATAGATGGCTTTTATGATATTGAGGTGTGTACCCTCTATCCCTATACTCTGAAGAGTTTTGATCAAGAAAGGATGCTGTACTTTGTCAAATGCTTTTTCTGCATCTATTGAGAGGATCATATGGCTCTTTTTCTTTCTTTTATTAATGTATTGTGTCACACTGATTGGTTTGCAGATGTTGAACCAACCTTGCAGCCCAGGAATAAATCCCACTTGGTTGTGGTGAATAATCCTTTTAATGTACTGTTGGATCCTATTGGCTAGTATTTTAGTGAGAATTTTTGCATCCATGTTCATTAGGGATATTAGTCTGTAGTTCTCCTTTTTGATGGGGTCTTTGGTTTTGGGATCAAGGTAATGGTGGCCTTGTAAAATGAGTTTGGAAGTTTTCCTTCCATTTCTATTTTTTGGGACAGTTTCAGAAGAATAGGTATTCATTCTTCTTTAAATGTTTGGTAGAATTTCCCTGGGAAGCCATCTGGCCCTGGGCTCTTGTTTGTTGGGAGATTTTTGATGACTGCTTCAGTTTCCTTAGTGGTTATGGGTCTGTTCAGGTTTTCTATTTCTTCCTGGTTCGGTTTTGGTAGTTTATACGTCTCTAGGAATGCATCCATTTCTTCCAGATTATCTAATTTGCTGGCATAGAGTTGCTCATAATATGTTCTTATAATTGTATTTCTTTGGTGTTG
>NW_027944341.1:0-12556 GCF_054177405.1 Leptonychotes weddellii | reverse complement strand
GAGGAGGGCACGTTCTGCATGGAGCACTGGGTGTTATGCACAAACAATGAATCATGGAACACTTCATCTAAAACTAATGATGTAATGTATGGGGATTAACATAAGAATAAAAAAAAAAAAGAAAAAAAAAGGGAAGTAGATGATTAAATGAATAAATAGCAGGCATCAACATGGTTAAATAGCAAGAGCTTGAGGAAAGAAAAAGTTACAATGAATCCTGAAAGAGTATTTATGTATACAAAGATTTAATGCTGGCAAACAAAACTGTTAACAAAGCTGATGTTTATTATCACACTTACACTAGAAGCATACATTCTAGCATGGCACTATCCATTTCAAGATGTTGGATATCTCTGGGGAAGGAAAAGTGGGAGGGAATCACATCCAGGAGAGTCAGAGAGTTCCTGTTGTATATATAAAGTTTCATTACCTAAGGAGGGTGGTGGGTATTCTATTATTCTCTATATTTTTGTATATTGGTAATATAAATAAAACAAAATGTCACAGAAAATGGCAGTGTCTTCTAAATGGTCTAGTGGGCCCATTTAACTCAGGTTGGTGCAGGGTATTCAAGAGAGGGCTCCTAAGGGGAAAATCTGCCATCCTTCTTACTCTGAATCCCTTATGTGACCATGGTTTATCCATGCAAACGTGTGCCATGAAGCCCATATTTCACCTCTGTGATGAGTTTTATGGCCCTTCTGAAGATTGGTATCTGTGTGTTTGGGGAAGGCCTTAGTTTCAGACTCTGAGAGCAAATTTATTTCTCTGGAAGAATTAAGACTCAGGATCCCAGGTCATTTCATAGCCACCTTCAAGATCTAATATGCAGATGCTTGTAACATTCCCTGGGGATGGCAGTGACAGGTGGAGTGGGCCAATCATGGAGCACAGGCAATGCAGATGGCTGAAAGCAGGTGGAGGGCAGAGAATGGGATTGTTCCTGGAGACCATAGCTTGCAACTATGCCAGTTCCGGGAAAGCATGGAGCAGGTACACTGGACAGCACCAATCACTCCTTTGGGGATCTCCATAAGGGTGGTCTCCTGTCATACATAGAAATGCTTATTGGTGCTGCTCCCTCACACTGACTCAGCCTTAATTCAGGTGAGCATTTGGGCCTCATGTAATAAGATTTGATTTATAGATAAGCCTGAAAATCTGGTCCTATCATCACTTGGATTTGGAGTCAGGAACTTCCTACCCTCAGTTTTAGAACTCCTCTACTTATGGCTAGGGGTGGAGATGTGATAAAGGCAGTGGGCTCACTATGCTCCCCATTCCTTGCCATGCCATGTAGGATCTCTCCAGGCCTTCTGGGCACTAAACCAATAGTGGTTCCATACAAGCTCCTGGGTGAAGAAACCACATTCAATAGGGATGATAGTGGCCTCCAACAAAACCCTGCTAGTACATGTGATAGCAAATCCATCCATCTTTTGGCTGGTGTAAACGGAACACATTGCTCGATGTGGTCAGTTGGCTAGTATAGACTCTGAGCACTGAATTCTCTAGCCTCAGGGGGGAATAGAACACAATCTCCAACTCCTGCCAGAGAAAAGACCAAAAATCTCTTCCACATAATGTCTCCTATAACTTGGAACTTCACCTCAATGAACAGCCCCATCTGAATGAAACCTAGGAAATCTTGAGGGATAGTGGTGGTGGGGTTTTCATTTTTTATTTTTCATGTCTACCAAGCATACATCTGAATGTCCACCCAACATACATCTGAATGGCTGAGATGAATTTATTTCAAGGAATTTGCATGAAATGGACAACATCCTGTTGTCTTTCCAGATGTTCATATTTTGTCTCACCAAAGAAATTATACTCTTCCAATGACCAGAACCCTCTCAGGACAAATGTAAGACTCTTAGAAGCATTTGTAAAATTGACATAAAGAGGGTCTCTGGAATCTTCATGACATTTCATACTATACATAATCAATGAATGAATTATCCTCAAATAACAGATGTTTATGGGCATCTTCTACTGACAGGAGCTGGGAGAGGGGCTATGAATGGGGGGGTGTAAGCGTTGATCACAATCTTCAGGAGGCTTGAATCCATTCAACAAATATTTACTGAACACTTACCATGGGCTAAGTATGCCTCTAGGTGCTGATAATTTGTCAGTGAAAAAACAAAGTTCCTAAATGAAGTTCTCATTTTGGTGGAACAGACAAACAATGTGCAAGTAAACGAAATAAAACAAAGCAGCATGCAATAAAAAAAGCTAAACTTTAGATAGTGGTAACTACTGTAAGAAATATGCAGTAAGATAGTTTGTAGAGACTGACTGGGACCCAGACACAGTCCCTTCGCTCCTAGACCATATACTCGAGTTGGGAATATCATAACAGGAAGATGCTTTAGGTCACCCAGCTAGAGGGATGGACCCAGAGGTAGTAGTCCATGATATTATATACTGTTTCCAAAAATCATGAACTCAGGCTTAATCTGGAAAAATGTACCACCTGAGGGAAATCAATGTGGTAGATGGGCCAGGGGAGATGAAGTGGATAGATTGAAAAACCCAGCCCCAATATTTTAGAGCTCCTCCCATCAGGAAGTGACATCTCTCCCCACCACTGAATCTGGGCTTGCTTTGGCCAGTAGAATGTGATGGAAGAGATACTAAGTTAATTCTAGAGCCAAGGTCCCAAGAGGTCATGCAGCTTTTGTTTTCACACTCCTGGAATCTTGAGACTGCCACATTCTGAAGAAACCTACTCTGACCTCCTTGAGGATGGAGATGCCATATGGAGAAAGCCCATGTGGAGTATGAGAAGCTGTTCCAGTAACCCCTGCTGAGGCCCAGGACATATGGGCCGAGCCATCCAGGAAACCCCAACACTGATTGTAGTTAGATGAATGGAGCTAAGCAAGACCAGAAGAAGAACCGGTCAGCCAGCCAACAAGATCATGAGAAACAATAAGTTTTGAAGTGCCTGTGCAGCGATAGGTAACTAACAGAAGGTAACACTTAAGGACACACACACAGCAACAGCATGGCTCCCTGGGACCAGTCAGTGACAGAAAGTACTCATCAGATTTGGAGTAAGGGAAGCAGGCTCCATCCCAGTGCTAGGTCCCAGAAGAGTGACACAGATGTCAAGGTCAAGCTGGCTTCTATGTGAGACCCACCCTGCACTATCCTTATATGTCCTGAAGGTCTGAGAATGGAGGCTTCAGACCAGAGTCCCACAAGGAGCCCAGGATTCAGGCCTGCAAACATGGGCACAAGGCTTGGAGTAACAAGACTATTCCCGACTCTTCTGAGCCCTGATGGGTTCAGGGCTAGGTGGGACAGGGTCAAAGGAATTGGCCTTTAGTACTGAAATTGACCCTTGAGCAATGTGGGTTTAAACTGTGCAGATCCACTTATACATGGATTTTTTTTTTTATAAATACAGTGCAGTACTGTAAATGTATTTCCTCTTCCTTATAGTTTTCTTAATAACATTCTCTTTTCTCAAAATAACATTCTCTTTTCTCTAGCTTACTTTATTGTAAGAATTCAGTATATAACACATACACAAAATACGTGTTAACCAAATGTTTGTTATCCATAGGGATTCCTGTTAACAGTAGGCTATTAGTAGTTAAGTTTTGGGGAATCAAATGTTGTAAGTGGAGCTTTGACTGTGCAGGGTGTCAGTGCCCCAACCCTTGCTTTGTTCAAGGGTCAGCTGTACTGAGAAAAGGCAGACCTCTCAGGGGAGAAAGTCTTCATTTATAAAAAGATAAATATAAGGATATAGGGGCCAAGTGCCCAAAGGGTAGGTCAGATGCTAAGAGATTTAGGAGTTTGGAGAAGGGATGGACCAGTTGGTGTAGGATTAGAGTGGACAGTCTCATGAGGGGGTGAAGATTTGAGCAGATAAAGAGCTGGACAGCAACAAACAAGAAGTAGATAGGAGTGACTGGGAGGGCACTTAGAAAGGGAGGGTGATAGGGGAAAAGGAGAGGAGGCAAGATCCAGCCTGCCAGGGGAGGATGGGCAGACCCATCTGGCTAAGGGAGTGCTCATGTACATATGATCAGGAAATCAAGGCGAATTGTGAATGCTTAGATAAGGGACTTTACTTCTAGATTGTGGCTCATGAAAGTCACTCATGATTTTTCAGCAAAGAAAGATACATGTTGTAACGATAAAGATTTAAGTGAATGGATGGGTGGATGGATGGATGAACAGATGAATTTACACCAACAAGGACAGGCAGATGTGATTTTAAGCACAAAGATGAATGAATGGATGAAAGAAGAAATGGATGGATGCATGGATGGATGGATGAATATATAATAATGAAGACACAGAGATATGCACTTTAAACATAAAGATATGAATGGGTATATGAATAAATGAATGGATGCATGCATGGATAGATGGGTGAATGGATGATTATGTGGCAGAAGGAAGAGCCTGAGGAAGTCAATTAAGTTTTCTGGTGAGTAGCTTTGACACTTAAATTCATCATTGCTGCTGCCCTCCACTGCCCCACTCCCTGGGGCCCATCCCATCAGCCTGGTACTGCAGGTTCACCTGAGTGTTGGTGAAATGGTTCAGGAGAGTGTGTCATGAGGGTGACAGGAGCTCATCAATCACAGCCAGGCTCCAACTCCTCTGGGAGCAAATCACAGCAGCATGGGATGAAGACTGCAAGACAGGGAACCAAGACCCAGACTTGTCACACTTCTACATGCTTCACAGGCCCCTCCTCCAGAGTTTTGGCAAAGGGAGTTCCCAACCACGTTGCTTTATTGTCACAGCATTGAGCACACTGCCAGGCACTTAGTAGATGCTCAACAAAAGTTTGATGAGTTGAAATGAAATTTCATGAAGTCCCCTGAATAGGACAAACAGGTTGTGTATCACTGACACCATCCCCACCATCACATCTTCATGAAAGCCATTGTTAGAGAGAATGACCGAGTGAGTGGAACAGTCCATCACTTGACCTTCAAGAGAAGATATAAATCAGACCTCATCAGCTTTCAGGGAAATAAATCCTATGAAATGAGCCTGCCATCTGCCTTTTGTGATATAAATCAAGCTTCCATTGGCTCTTTTTTGCCTACAGGCTGAGATCCATATTCCTTAGCAAAATATGCAGAAGTCCCCCACAATATGACCTCAAGCTTTTAAAATAACCATATTGTCATTCATGTATTGATTGCTAACTATGTGTAAGAGAATATATCAGGCATTGGGACCCTGAGAAGAATGAGATACCTCCCCTCCCTTCAAGGAGAATATTATCTATTACCTCTTGAGGAAACAGATACTTAGATATGTACTATACATTTTATGCCTATCTATAGCTACACAGTACAGCACAATAACTAAATAGATAGGCACACCCACGTGGCCCAAGTAACACAGAGGAGGAAAGGATGAGTGATTAACTCTGCCTGAGTGTCAGGAAAGGTGTCATTTCACAGTTAAGATGATTCGGGAAGGTTAAGTGGAAGTTTCCCAGGCCAAAAGAGAAACAAGGACACTTCAGGCAGAAGGAACAGTCTTAGTTAAAATCCTTGGCCACAAGTTATGGAAGTTAAAATGAAATAGGGAATTTAATATCCAGAGATCTGCCCTGTCAACTCAGAGATTGGTTGTGCAAGTCCAATGAGAGGATATATAGAAATGCTTTGTAAGCTACAAAGTGCTAGGCAGATGCAAGGGCTTATTATAGGTGTTCAGTATCTGAGTGATGATTGATTGGCCAGTTTGGCACAACCCAGCAGGAACAGACCATAACACCTCCCCGAACCAAGGCATACTAATAGAGAATTTACCAAAGTGTGTCTTTAACCTGAGGACTCCCCTGGAACCTATTTTGATTTTGTTTGACCATGAAAGGGCTGATGGCAGGGACAGGTAAGTGGGGAGATCAGACAGACTTGGAACTAAAGAGTGATGGTCACCTCCATTTGAAGAGTCATCAAAAATTAGAATGAAATGGCATGGTGGTCATCAAGTAAGCCAATGAAAGCAATGATATCTGGGTGCCATTTGCAAATTTTTAGGAATAAGGACACTGTGGCAATCAAAGCATTCATCAATAATGGGTCAAGTATCTACTGTTTGTGAGGACCTGTGCTTAGTAGAGTGGAGGAGACAGAGGTTAAAAAATGCACAGCCCCTCCCCTCAAGGAGTCCAAGATTTGTAACCAAGTCTTGCAATATGGTTGATAAGTGCCACACCCAAACCCAACTCTTGATTTCCACTTCCAAACTCATTCCTCTGCTTGTTTCCCTCTCATGACTGGTGCCTCCATTCACCAAAATTCCCTAGGCCCCAATCTGAAAGTCAGTTCTGCCCTTTCCCTCACCATCTCCTCCCATATCCAATCCACCAACAAGCCTTGTTGGCTCTTCCTCCAGAGGAGATCCCAGTTCTGCAGCTCCTTACCCTCACAGCCACCACCATCATCTCTGCCAGGAACACCACTTCCTTGCTCACCTCCCCACAACCAAGCAACCAGACCAACCTTTTCAAGATGTATATCAAACAGTGGTACCCACTCCTCTCTCATTCCCCTAACACCAAAGCTTCCCTTTATGCTTAGACCAAAATCCAGATTCTTTGCAGTGACCCACAGAGGCTACATCATTTTACCCTGCCCCGTTGTTTAACCATTGCTCTGGCCCTCATTCACTGCACTCCATACACACTTGCTTTCTCCCCCACCAGACATATTCCCACCCCTAGGGTTTTGCCTGCCAGTTCACTCTGCCAGAATTGCTCCCCCACCAGACATATTCCCACCCCTAGGGTTTTGCCTGCCAGTTCACTCTGCCAGAACTGCTCCCCCACCCCTGACCCAGATCTTTACAAGGTCACTGCCTCACTACATGCAGACTCTGCCCAGAGATGCAGTCCATGATGCCCTCACTGAAATAACACCACCCTCAACCCACTACAATCTCCTTATCCAACATTCTTTCATAGTAATGACATAGAGCACAAGACAGGTACTAAACAAGTAATGTTTGAATGAATGCCTGCAAGAGGACACCAGGGAAGGAATGAACATATATGCTTGAAAGAACCAAGGGGCTGCTGGCTTTGGGTTCTGGAAGATGATTATGATCTCAACAGGTGGACAAAGAATAAAGACATTCCAAGCAGAGAGAATAGCATGAACCAAAGATGTAGAAGAACACAGCATATCTGCTGGAGTGGAGGCAACTCAGTTAGGAGGACACAGGTGCCTGAGAGAGCATAGTGGTGTGCAAAGTGAGGCAGATCACTGAAGGCCCTGTGAGTTTTGCCAAGGAAGGGAGCGCTGGCTGCAAGAAGACATCTCAGATAATGGGAGATTATCACAAGGAGTGGAAAAGGGGATCCTGGAGGTAGAGGTTACTGAGCCTAGAGCTGGAAGAGCTTCAGGGCTCCAGGTAGCTCCCAAGAGTTTGCAAACCTTTCAGTTCCTGCATTGCTGTCATGTAACATAACCTGGCTGACCACACCCCTCCCAGGTGTGTTTATGTCCATTCCTCGACTGGCTGGTGACTTTGTTCTGTGTCTTTAGTTCAGATTACTCAGACAAAAAGAAATTTGATTGATTCCTGTTTTGTCTGTTAAGAGAGGCCATGTTTTATTGGCCAGCTGGTAGCTGGAATGCTTCTCTCATAAGTCCGATATTGCTGCCTTATTCAGTCAATTGTGGCCTGGTTTGAAAGAAGGTCATGGGACATGAACATGACTCCTTGGCGCTCCCTGTCCCTAGCAGGGACCATGGACAGAGTCGTTCCTTGAATAGGAGGAGGAGTATTCACCACTCCCGAGGCTGTTGAGTACCATATATATGGCCAGAAAACACAAGTGATAGTAAAATTAAAAGCAAAATTGTAATTGTCTCAATTCTTCCAAGTCTTTGTCCTGAGATAGGAGAGTGCCCAGATACTCTCTACTTCAAGTTGCTCTTTTTGTGTAATGGTAAGACTCCTGGCAGTGGCAGAGGGAGGCAGAAGGGAGGTGAGCACTGAGTGAGGAAGGCTATCAGTCGGGAGGCAGGATGACCCGAGTTAGTAAGGATGCTGCCAGTGCCAAGAGCCAGAAAGTCCCTCCAGCACCCACATGAACAGTATGGCCCTTCAGAGTGCCCATACCAGGAAGTGCAGAGTTCAGCTGGGCCCCAGAGTTGTGACAGTCAGCACTTACTATTCCCCCAGGGACCCAGACTCTAGTCCTCTCTCCGCTCAAGGACTGGTTTCACCCTCAGGCTGGTAGTAGGATGTCTGCAGCAGTCCTGGGTACCACACATAAACAGGACGATGTCCAGAGGAAAAAGGGGAACCTCTCCTTCTCTCTTAAAAAAGAGAGATTTTACCAGAAGCTTCTCCAAAGACTCTGCCTCCCTTCTTGTTGGCCTGAATTGGGGCAATTGATCCTTCCTATTGCCAAGAGAAATGAGACTACCCTTAGACCAGTGTAGGGGTGGGGTTCATCTTCCCTCTTCCTCTGCTGGGGAGGGATGGATGTCTGAACAGATGCCGGGTTCTCTTGGGAAGGAAGGTGGACATGCGTGGATGCTGGGAAGGCAGACTAAAAGTGTCCACTCCACCTCTAAAGATCATTCCAGAGAACAACAAAGGGGAAAAGATATGGCACAGGAAGTAAAGAGGTGGTATCATATCCAAAGAAGGGGATCGATGTGGAGGCAGAAACTCTGTTTTCAAGCCCCAGCTCTGCCACCCACTGTTACGTCTTCACTGAATCTCACTATACTTACCTGTAAAATGGGCTTTTGGATCTCCTATAATTGTCTCAAAACCCAAGTAAGACAATGGAGGCAGAAGAGCTTCCTAGCCTGGGGAGTGTGACAGCTCATGTGAGGAAGTCTGTTATTATTAATGAGAGAGAGCCTGCAAAGTCAGAGTCAAGGGCGGGCCAGGGACGAAGGCTAGGAGTGGCTTGCTGGCATCTTTTGGTGTGAATGGCAGGCAATGCCTCTTCACACTGCTCCTCGGGGACAGAAATGCATTTCTCAACCCCCGGATACTCCCGTATGCCGAAAGACACCAAATGACGAAGTTAATTCAGGAGACCCAAGCAGAGTGGTGTACCTTTTGTGACTTTCCACCCACCCAGGGACTGTGCTGGTGCCGCCGGCAAAGATCTTTATCTCTAGGATGGAGGGCTTGAGCTCCTTTAATCAGCATTCTAGAACTGTCTTGGAGATGGTGGGGAAGCCAACTTCAACCCGATCCACTGCAAACTGACCAGTGGATTAATGAGGCAGGGCAGGCCTCCCTAGTCAAGATTTTCGTTTTTCATTGTTGTGGCTTTCCTCAAAAATCTCAGTTAATTGGATTGCTGACTTGACGATAGGGACACAGGCTTTAAAATGAGAGAAAAAGGCAGACAGAGACAGGGCAGTTATCTCCATGTCTTGGAGTAATGTGCCTTTATCCAGTTAATCTTAGCTTCACGTGACGATGCAGTATTTCCGTGCCCGCACGGGTCCAGCATTGCCCTGTCGGGGAGCTGGCGCAGCAACCCCCCCAAAGTCAGGCCTGACCTTCTGCAGGGAGGAGGTGACTCCAGCGGCAGCCCTAATATCCCTGATTTGGACCTTAGCTGTCTAAGGCAAAAGTTAAGGCAGATGACTACGACTGGGGAGCCTGGATCCAGTGCCCCACCCATCCCATTTACCACGTGTGGCCTTGAACAAGTCACTTTTCTCTTGGGTCCGCATATTAAAAATAATGGGGTTCCACTAGTTGGGCTCTGAGATCCTTTCCAGCTCAGCTCCCCTGCTAGTTCTTTGATTGGGAGCATCGGCAGCAGGATGGGATAGGGTGGAGGGCTTTTTCTCATTCAGCCTGTGGCACTCTGAGGGTCTGGAAGAGTCACTCAGGAGCAGACCTGGGGTCACAGAGCCCACAAAGATAAAGAATGGGGAAAGGTCAAATGTGCCTCCAGCACTTAGTGAAAAATGCCCCTGGGATGGGCTCCGGGGAGAGCTATATAATGCATGTTTGTAGATGTCTCAAATGTAGGAAGCCAAAGGGGCCAAGATTAGGAATGTGGAAGCCTGGATCCAATGCCTAGTTCTGCTGCACAGTTGTCCTGTGAGGGGTCACTTCTTTCTAGACCTGCTTCATCTGCTATACGATGAACAGAAGACCCTCTACATTACAGGGCTGATGGGTAGATTAGATTAGATGAGTATCTAAAATGCCTGATATGGGCAAATACTGAGTAAGGGTTATTTCCTTTCATCCTGTGCTAGTTGAAACATCACTACCTTCCAGCTTCTCAGAAGGCTTATTTTAAGTGGCATAAACCCAGAGGGTTTAAACTTTGGAAGGGAAGCTTCTGGATGTGAGGGGCAGCTGGCCTTGAAATTGTGGTTTCCTTTGGCTCCAGCTATTCCTTTGAGCTCTCTCCCTGTACTAGCTTTTTCTAAAGCCCACTAGCCCAAGGCTGGTCTCAGATCAACCCTGTGGCTCCCCAGTGAAACTACTGGGAGGAGATAGGGTATGCAGGGGAGTTGACTAAATCTTAAGGGAAGGCAGAGAATGAACAAAGAGGGAGACACTCAGACTCAGTTTCTCCTCTGCTTTCAGTAAGGGATCCACATGCCATTGGAGGCAGCCATCCATCCCAGCCCCTTCCCTGATATCTCACTTCCTAGCTTCTGGGTTGACTCCAAATAGATGGCACCAGCTCACCCAGAAGGTGCTTCGTGATATTTCATTACTCGTCAAGGTTAAGCTTAGAGAACCCCATTACTACAGGCAGCCCAATGGCTCACAGATACCAGCTCTGGTCTGAGAAGCAGCTCATCCCCAGGTACTTGGTGTCAAGAATGATGTCCTCTTTCAGGCAAGACTCACTCTTGACACACAGGGTGTGGCCCTCCAGGACTGGATCGTCCCAGTTTCTGTGTCAGCGCAGCAATGACATCTGCAGTCCTGGACAGTGTGTCTTGCTGTCTGCTCTTACCCAGGTTGCAGAAGATAGGGCTGATGATTAGGGATGGGGAGGGCAGTCTGAGGGAAGATGGGAAATCTTTAGGACTCTGTCTACTTGGTCAGTCATTTACTAAGCATTCCGGAGCCCCTATTATATACAAGGTCTCTGCTGGGCACTGGAAAGTGACAAATAAGATGCAATGGAGAAGTGCCCAGTCCATTGGGAAGGATAGCACAAAAATGGCTAGAAAAATATGTGCCATAAGAGCAGGTCAAATTTGGGAGTGCAGAGGAAGATAGGAAGGGCATTTGGCCTAGACCAGTTGGAGCGGATTTCACAAAAGAAGTGGCGTGTGAGCTGAGTCTTGGAGAATGGTCTGATTCTCCTGAGAGTAACAATTGCCCCTATTTGATTCCCTGGGGAAAAAATATTTTAAATCACCATGGATTGGAACTGCTTCCCTGAGATAAAATCCAAGGAGTCTGGCAAATGAGGAACAAACTTCTAAAAGGAGACCCAAGAATGTGAACCCCAAAACCTAATCCAAGATGTTAAGATC
The DNA here is from genome assembly GCF_054177405.1 of Leptonychotes weddellii. Taxonomy (NCBI): domain Eukaryota; kingdom Metazoa; phylum Chordata; class Mammalia; order Carnivora; family Phocidae; genus Leptonychotes; species Leptonychotes weddellii. Next base: position 1,064 of record NW_027944341.1, on the reverse strand, counting down.
TTCTGGGAGGGATCTCTTGCACACAGCCTCGGGTAGAATGGTGTCAGTAACTGAACCAGGACCTGCATCTATTTTTAAAATGAGCTACACTTCTGGGAATAGTCCCGGAGGGAAATTGGTCATCGATTGCTAGGAAACCAGCAATCCCTGCTGGGCTTTCTGTCCCCTGCCACATTTGCACACATTTTTTTCCAGGTTCCTGTCTGCTCTCCTCTCAGCCCACACACCCAAACTCACCAGCATATGTTCCCTATGCCTTCCTGAATAAAAACACCAGAGCGTGGGGGCATCTGGGAGGCTCAGTCGGTAAAGCGTCTGACTTTGGCTCAGGTCATGATCCAAGGGTCTTGTGATGGAGTCCCACATCGGGCTCCCTACTCTGAAGGGAGCCTGCTTCTCCCTCTGCCTCTGCACCACCTCCACTCTGTCTCTCATGAATAAATAAAGTCTTTAAAAAAACAAAAAACAACAAAAAACCCGCCAGAGCGTACAAGACAATGGATGATCTACAAATTACGGCACTCCAGATGATGCAGATGGTAGAAGAAGAGTCCATGGGTTTCTACATTTTGTTTCTGTTTCCATGTCTGATCATTAATGCAAACTTCCTTGCTGAGGACTCTTAGCAACTGAAGAGTGGGCTGGCCTTGCTACAGGTGGAAAGAATCTTATAAAGGTTGCATTGCACTGTAAGGAACTAAGCTTAGTGGGCACCTTCAGGTGCTATCAGTCCTATGTTAGACCAAAGCTTCTTTTTTCTAATTTTTTATTGTTATGTTAATCACCACACATTACATCATTAGTTTTTGATGTAGTGTTCCATGATTCATTGCTTGTGCATAACACCCAGTGCTCCAAGCAGAATGTGCCCTCTTTAATACCCATCACCAGGCTAACCCATCCTCCCACCACCCACCCCTCTAGAACCCTCAGTTTGCTTTACAGAGTCCATCGTCTCTCACGGTTCGTCTCCCCCTCCGATTTCCTCTTCATTCTTCCCCTCCTGCTATCTTCTTCTTCTTTTTTTTTTCTTAACATATATTGCATTATTTGTTTCAGAGGTA
>NW_027944340.1:0-217 GCF_054177405.1 Leptonychotes weddellii | reverse complement strand
ATCATTCAGGCAGGCAATTTTTTTTTCCCCGAAGAGGGCAGTCGCTTGAAGCAATGAACTTTGGGGTTTTTTTAAGAGCTATTTATTTATTTTAGAGAAAGAGAGCATGAGTGGAAGGGGCAGAGGGAGAGGGAGATAGAATCTCAAGCAGACTCCATGCTGAGTGTGGAGCCTGACTCGGGGCTCGAACTCATTACCCCGAGATCATGACCTGAGC
>NW_027944339.1:0-217 GCF_054177405.1 Leptonychotes weddellii | reverse complement strand
CTGATTGACTTATTTCGCTCAGCATAATACCCTCCAGTTCCATCCATGTCATTGCAAATAGCAAGATTTTATTCTTTTTGATGGCTGCATAATATTCCATTGTATATATATACCACCTCTTCTTTATCCACTCATCTGTTGATGAACATCTTGGCTCTTTCCACAGTTTGGCTATTGTGGACATTGCTGCTATAAACATTGGGGTGCATGTACCCCT
>NW_027944338.1:0-217 GCF_054177405.1 Leptonychotes weddellii | reverse complement strand
TTTGGCGTACTGCTGGTTACACAGTCACACGGTCAATTTTGCTTTACGTGGGAGGGGCACCCAAGTACCTGTCGAGGGCTTCTGCAGGTTACTGCCAGTCATACCACATGTCAGCCCGAGACCCGCCCCTCTTTCCTGCCCACCTGCCCATTATCCTGGCGAAATAACGTTAACGTGGAACTCTGTCTCTGCTGCAGGACAGCCTGTAAGCCTCCCG
>NW_027944337.1:0-217 GCF_054177405.1 Leptonychotes weddellii | reverse complement strand
CTTTAGCTTTGGTTGGCTGCCCCAGCTGAGGCTGCACGGAGCAGAGACAAATGGTCCCCGCCAAGTCCTGCCCAAATTGCAGGTTCGGGAGCCCACAAAATGGTCCTGGTTTTAAGCCACTAGGTCTTGAAGAGGTTCCTTGGGCAGCAACAGGGAACCGATACAGTTCCTTTTAAGAAACATCTCTGCGGGCGCCTGGGTGGCTCAGTTGGTTAAG
>NW_027944336.1:0-217 GCF_054177405.1 Leptonychotes weddellii | reverse complement strand
GTTAGCCTGGTGGTGGGTATTGAGGAGGGCACATTCTGCATGGAGCACTGGGTGTTATGCACAAACAATGAATCATGGAACACTTTCTCTAAAACTAATGATGTAATGTATGGGGATTAACATAAGAATAAAAAAAAAAGTATATTAACAAAACTGACAAACTTTTCACTAGACTAAGAAAAAGAGAGAGGATTCAACTGTATAAAATCTTAAGTGA
>NW_027944335.1:0-217 GCF_054177405.1 Leptonychotes weddellii | reverse complement strand
GTTAGCCTGGTGATGGGTATTAAAGAGGGCACGTTCTGCATGGAGCACTGGGTGTTATGCACAAACAATGAATCATGGGACACTACATCTAAAACTAATGATGTAATGTATGGTGATTAACATAACAATAAAAAATTTTAAAAAAAGGTGGTGAGAGTGGGCATCCCTGTCATGTTCCTGACCTTAGGGGTAATGGGCTTTTTGTAGATGGCTTTTA
>NW_027944334.1:0-217 GCF_054177405.1 Leptonychotes weddellii | reverse complement strand
CCCTATGCATCTCAGAGTTGTCAAATTGGAAGGAATCATAAATTATTAGGTTCGGAGGAAGGAGAACGGAGATACTCTTTAGTTACTACTCAGTCCAAACTTTAAAATTGAAAACAAGGGATTTTTGCCTAGACTTGTAAGCTAGCGAGCGCCTGAGCTGAGGAACAGAAAATATCCAACGGTCCCCAAATTTTAGTGATGCCATCTCAATCATCTT
>NW_027944333.1:0-217 GCF_054177405.1 Leptonychotes weddellii | reverse complement strand
AGGTAACCAGTCACCAAGGTTCATTCTGTCTCTAAAATAGTGCCTCAAATCCACCCATTTGTCTCCTCCGTAAAGCCTTCCCTGTCTACTGTGACAGCTGCATATCCTTCCCCACCCCCCGCAACAGTAGCCAGAGGAACCTCTGGGCATATGTGTAGGAGTGTCACACCCAGAACCCTCGGGGCTCCTCTGCAGGGCAACGCGAACAGCATTATCG
>NW_027944332.1:0-217 GCF_054177405.1 Leptonychotes weddellii | reverse complement strand
TGTCAGGCTAATTGACAATCACCAATATAGATATGCCACTTAATGTGGCTGGAAAGAATCTCAAACTTACAGCCTGCATGTCACAGGCATGGTTTCAGAACAGTGGCCTGACTCATCTGTCAAACTAGCCAACTCCAATTTTGTTCAATGAACGAAGAATGCATCAGGTACTTGCTATATGCTAGGTCCTCTGCTTGGTGCTAAGGATAGAGAGAAA
>NW_027944331.1:0-217 GCF_054177405.1 Leptonychotes weddellii | reverse complement strand
CCAGGAAGGGCATGACCGGGGGGGGGGGGGGTGCAGGTGACCTCTCTCGCAGCTGGGCGCCCACACAGGTTTACCCCCACGGCGTCTTCCATGGGGCAAAAAGGGTATTTAAAATCCCAGGTGCTTAGAGGACTCTTTTGCCTTCTGGGCGTAGGGGCGGGGCTCATGGACTTCCGATCAGTGGAAACTGGTCTGTCTTTGGCTTTCCTGCGCTCCC
>NW_027944330.1:0-1258 GCF_054177405.1 Leptonychotes weddellii | reverse complement strand
GGGCGCCTGGGTGGCTCAGTCGGTTGAGCGACTGCCTTCAGCTCAGGTCATGATCCCGGAGTCCTGGGATCGAGCCCCACATCAGGCTCCCGGCTCGGCGGGGAGCCTGCTTCTCCCTCTGACCCTCCCCCCTCTCATGCTGTTTCTCTCTCGCTCGCTCTCTAATAAATAAATAAATAAAATCTTTAAAAAAAAAAAAAAAAGACATAGGTCATCTAAAACTAATGATGTAATGTATGGGGATTAACATAAGAATAAAAAAAAAAAAAAGACATAGGGATGCCTGGCTGGTTCAGTGGGTAAAGCAGGCAACTCTTGATCTAGGGGTTGTGAGTTCAAGCCCCACATTGGGTGTAAAGATTACTTAAAAAAAGAAAAAGAAAAAGACAGAGTGGCTGAATGGATTAAAAAAAAAAAAACAAGACCCATCTATATCTGCCTATAAGAGACTCACTTCAGATGCAAAAGACACATACAAACTGAAAGTGAAGGAATGGAAAAAGTTGTTCCATGCAAATGCAAGTAATAGAAAGCTGGGTTAGCTGTATTTATATCAGACAAAATAGACTTGAAAACAAAGACTGTATTAAGAGACAAAGAAGGGCATTACATAATGATAAAGAGCTCAATCCAGCAAGAGAATATAACTTTTGTAAATATTTATGTACTTAACATAGGAGCAGCTAAATATATAAAACAAATATTAACAGACCTACAGGGAGAAATAGACAGCAATACAGTAATAGTAGGGGACTTTAATACCCCACTTTCATCAATGCATAGACCATCTAGACAGAAAATCAATAAGCAAACATCAGCCTTAAACAACAATGCTAAAGTACAGAATAGTTACCAAAAAGAAAATAGACCAAACCCCACCTCCTCTATAGCATCAGCATAAACAGAACAGAACTGGTAGCTCAGAGCCCACAATCCTCCAAATTGTCAGACACTTAAGTCTGAATTCAAAGGGACAACAGTGCCCATCTCACTAGTGACATATAGAATCGTCCTTGAAGCCTGAATGATAAAAACGAGTATTTTTTGAGTACTTACCACAGAACAGATTCTGTGTTTCACCTGGAATATCCCATTCAACATTCTAAACAACTCTATGAAATAAGCGCACTGCATTAGTATTCCCATTTTATAGATGATAAAACTGAGGCTTGGCTCTGATCCAAGCTCACACAGCTGGTAACAAGCTGAAATCCAAATGCAGGTAACCTGCTTCTTCTTTTTTTTTTTTTTTTTTTTT
>NW_027944329.1:0-217 GCF_054177405.1 Leptonychotes weddellii | reverse complement strand
TAATTTCTTAAAAAAGCTATTCACTTGACTTTTGGTAATTCACTGCCATGCACTAAAAATTTTTTGTAGAACATTATCCTATCTCAAATATCATTTATCCATGACATTGTTGGAACAATTTCAAAGGCCCATCCATTCACCTATTTTTAAGGACATTGGTAATCCCAAAGAACAGTGGAGTTTCTTCAAAGTCTGTCTTTAGACATCCAAGGGATGA
>NW_027944328.1:0-217 GCF_054177405.1 Leptonychotes weddellii | reverse complement strand
AATAGGGGCTGTTCGCCAGGGTGTTCCCGTGAGACTTCATGGAGTTTGGACCTGATGTTGGGGTGGAGAGGAGTGGATGGACACGTGTGTCTAGGAGACCACAGGGAATGAAGGCGTCCCAGACGTCTGGCTTTGTATCTTGCTGATGAGGTGCCACCACTGAGGCAGGAGACCTGGAGGAAGAGAGAAAGACCTGAGAGCCGCAGGGGAGAAGCTA
>NW_027944327.1:0-217 GCF_054177405.1 Leptonychotes weddellii | reverse complement strand
ACCTTTGACCCAATAACTCCACATTTGGGATTTTTCCTATAACAGAAAAAAGATTATTGTACAAGAGTGTGGAAACATTGTTTATAGGGGAAAAAGTATTGACAATAATCTGAATGTTCCTCAATTGCTACATAAATAAATTATAGAAAATCAATAAAATAGAATATTTGCACTATTAAAAAATGACTTCAAAGGAAAACCTGGAGAGCTGTCCATA
>NW_027944326.1:0-217 GCF_054177405.1 Leptonychotes weddellii | reverse complement strand
GCTTTTTGTGGACATACGTTTTCATTTCTTTTGTGCAAATACCTGTGAGTGCAGGAAAGGATTCTGGGAAGATGACAGAATAGGAACTACCAAGAATCTGTCTCTCCATCTAGACAACAATTGTGCTGGCAGAATCTGTCTGATGTAACTACTTTGGAATTCTAGAATCTGTTGAAGGCTTATGACTTCCAGGGGAAGAGTTGGACAGTAAACTGAT
>NW_027944325.1:0-217 GCF_054177405.1 Leptonychotes weddellii | reverse complement strand
TGTCAAGTTTATAGTGGTATCTCAACATAGTTTTAATTTGCCTTCCCCAGATAACAATGATGTTGAAAACTTTCTTCATGTGCTAATGGCCATTTCTATATTTGCTTTGTGAAGTATCTGTTCAAGTCTTTTTCTTTCCTCTGTTTTTTATTCAGGAACTCTTCCGCTTCTCTAGGAGTTTATAATTTCTAGATGAATTGCTATATTTTAGCCATCC
>NW_027944324.1:0-217 GCF_054177405.1 Leptonychotes weddellii | reverse complement strand
CATAACATAATAAAATTTAAAAAAAAAAAGCAAATATGGGAAATATGAAATAGAAGTTGAAACACAGAGGACAGAATGTATGTCTAGTAAGCTTGAATGTATGTCTAGTAAGAATTCCAGAGAAGGAGAATAGATAGAATGGAGAAATGGAAATATTCAAATAGTTAATATTCAATATTTTTCTAGAGGTTAAAAAAGGAATCCACTCTTTTGAAGC
>NW_027944323.1:0-217 GCF_054177405.1 Leptonychotes weddellii | reverse complement strand
AATAAAAAAAAAAATTCAAAAAAAAAAAAAAAAAAAAGAAGCTCCAGTAATTTTGGTATCTTCCTGTTTAGGTTAAATGATTGTTCACGTGGAATTAAATTTTACAATTCCTATTTGATAGGTTCTGGCACATCAGCCAATACTCAAAAATTAATACAAAAAGAATAGTTCCTAAAATGATCCTTTCCCTTTGTAGAATTTTATTTCAAAGGAAAGA
>NW_027944322.1:0-217 GCF_054177405.1 Leptonychotes weddellii | reverse complement strand
AATTTCTCTTGTTTTAAGCCACCAAGTTTGCGGTGATTTATTACAGGAGCCCCAGGAAAGTAATATACTTGCCAACTACAAGTCCAGGGCTCCCTGAATGAGAGGTGCTGGATGGAGCAGAGGACTCAGAGTCAGTTCTGGATAATGCTAGTCTGGTGGGGGGAACAGATGGGCGGGCCTGTGAGGTAGGAGGGGCCCTACCTGCCTGAGCAAGATG
>NW_027944321.1:0-217 GCF_054177405.1 Leptonychotes weddellii | reverse complement strand
TGAGCCACCCAGGTGCCCCCAGAAACAGCTCTGATGGTGAGGCCCAACATTGGGCCACATTTTTGCCAGTGCGCAGGGTTTAAAGTGTTAAAAGTTCAGCTCTTATGAGGTGGGCTCACTTGACCGCTCCTTAGCTTCCTGCCTCCATGTTGTGAACTCCCCCAGGGCAAGGCCCAGCACTCTGGTCCTCTCCCTTCCACGGCAATCAGGCAAATGA
>NW_027944320.1:0-217 GCF_054177405.1 Leptonychotes weddellii | reverse complement strand
GTGAATCTTTCATGGTATCATCAGGAGGAAGAGAATTCTGAACAAGAATCAGTTCTCTGCCTGGAGGGAGGGGCTCCTCAACCCTGTTTCTTTCTACATTTAAGAGGATATTATAAAAGTGGGTCCTACGGAAGAACCTGTGTGCAGTTCACTGAGGTATGCTCATGCTCTCTGGCAGTGGGGCACCATGATGCTCTCTATGAAGTAGGAATTTAGG
>NW_027944319.1:0-1258 GCF_054177405.1 Leptonychotes weddellii | reverse complement strand
TGTTGACAATTAATTCATATTTTTCAATAATCACTCTCAATGTGAATGGCCTAAATGCTCCCATAAAACGGCACAGGGTTGCAGATTGGATAAAAAGACAGGACCCATCCATATGCTGCCTACAAGAGACTCATTTTGAACCTAAAGATACATCCAGACTGAAAGTGAAGGGATGGAGATCCATCTTCCAGGCCAGTGGACCTCAAAACAAAGCTGGGGTAGCAATTCTTATATCAGACAAATTATAATTTAAACTAAAGTCTGTAGTTAGAGACACAGAAGGACACTATATCATTCTTAAAGAGTCTATCCAACAAGAAGATCTAACAATTGTAAATATCTATGCCCCCAACATGGGAGCAGCCATCTACATAAGCCAACTGTTAACCAAAATAGTCATATTGATAACAATACATTAATTGTAGGAGACCTCAATACTCCACTCTCAGCAATGGACAGATCATCTAAGCAGAAAATCAACAAGGAAACAAGAGCTTTGAATGATACACTGGACCAGATAGATCTCATAGATATTTACAGAACATTCCATCCTAAAACAAAAGAATACTCACTCTTCTCGAGCACACATGGAACTGTCTCCAGAATAGACTACATACTGGGTCACAAATCAGGTCTCAACTGATACAGAAAGATTGAGATTATTCCCTGCATATTCTCAGACCTCAGTGCTTTAAAACTGGAACTCAATCAAAGGAAAATTTTGGCAGAAATTCAAACACTTGGAAGCTAAAGACCACTCTGCTCAAGAATGTTTGGATCAACCAGGAAATCAAAGAAAAACTTAAACAATTCATGGAAATCAATGAGAACAAAAACACATTTTCCAAAACCTATAGGATACTGCAAAGGCGGTCCTAAGGGGAAATACATAGCCATCCAAGCCTCACTCAAAAAAACAGAAAAATCCCGAATTCACCAACTAACTCTGCACCTTAAAGAACTAGAGAAAAAGCAACAAATGATGCCTAAGCCACGCATTAGAAGAGAAGTAATTAAAATTAGAGCAGAGATCAATGAATTAGAAACCAGAAACACAGTAGATCAGATCAACAAAACTAGAAGTTGGTTCTTTGAAAGAATTAATAAGATCGATAAACCACTAGCCAGACTTATCCAAAAAAAAAAGAGAAAGGACCCAAATTAATAAAATTATGAATGAAAGGGGAGAGATCAGGACTAACACCAAGGAAATAGAAGCAATTATTAGAAATTATTATCAACAACTATATGCCAATAC
>NW_027944318.1:0-217 GCF_054177405.1 Leptonychotes weddellii | reverse complement strand
ACCAAAAATGTATCCACCTTCTCCACTCAAGACGGATTATTTTTTTCTACCTTCACAATGGAAAACATACCATTAAACTCACTTTATTAATAAAATGTGTCATCACAGTGAGACCTCCGTTTTGCCCTCACCAAATGCATCAGTGAGGGCCCTAGCAGAAAACAGAACCAGTAGTGTGTGTGTGTGTGTGTGTGTGTGTGTGTGTGTGTGTGTGTGT
>NW_027944317.1:0-217 GCF_054177405.1 Leptonychotes weddellii | reverse complement strand
AGCCAGAGAACAAAAGCCCCAAAAAAACAATTTTCACTGAGCCCATCCACCCTACAGGGGGCAGGGCAACTCTGCCCAAACAGGGTTGCCTGAGTAACAGTGCAGTGGGCCCCTCCCCCAGAAGACAGGCTGGGAGAACAAGAGGGCAACAACCCTAAGGTCCCTAGAAAACAGGTGCATCTTGCTTGCGTTATGGTCAATAATTTGGACTCTGTAC
>NW_027944316.1:0-217 GCF_054177405.1 Leptonychotes weddellii | reverse complement strand
TTTTTGCTCTCTGTTCTATTAGTTTCTTAACTTAATCTTCCAATCTTTTTAATTTTGGCAATCCACTTTTAATTTCCAGAAGATTTTACAACCTGCTGTTTTTGGTTTTATGGATGTAATATCTTCTCAAATCTCACTGAGGGGGCGCCTGGGTGGTTCAGTCAGTTAAGCGGCTGCCTTCGGCTCAGGTCATGATCCTTGGGTCCTGGGATCGAGC
>NW_027944315.1:0-217 GCF_054177405.1 Leptonychotes weddellii | reverse complement strand
AAAATCCATAAAGAGTTTTCGTTTGCAATTTTGTTTCTTTTGTTATGTTTTAAGTCAAGTTTGAATGTTACAGTACTTCAATTGAAAAGCTTTTGTCAAGTTTTTTCTTGTAATTTTTTCTTTACTTGTAAGTATCATTTTGTCCTTTAATCCTGTACCCTAAAATAAGAAATACATTTTTGACAGAGGCTTAATGTTTAAAAAAAAAAAAAAAAAA
>NW_027944314.1:0-217 GCF_054177405.1 Leptonychotes weddellii | reverse complement strand
TCCAGCTAATATCAGAAGATCCAAGCATAGGGGCCAAAAGAAGTCATCTAAGATGCAAATTAATAAGTACAGAGTGAAAGGAGAGGTAACACAGAGGAAGAGAAGGCCTTCAGTTCATGGTCTCCATTGTAAGCAACAGAAACCAACTCAGATTGATCTCGACAGGAAAGGAATTTCTGATAACGTTATTGGGTAGATCGCCACATTGCCAATGTGC
>NW_027944313.1:0-217 GCF_054177405.1 Leptonychotes weddellii | reverse complement strand
ACAAGTTTCAACAAATTTGAAAAGATTGAAGTCATATCTCACAACTTTTCTGACTACAATTCTAGAAATCAACCATAAGAAAAAATCTGGAAAGACCCCAAATTCATGGAGGTTAAATAACATGCTACTAAACAATGAATGAGTCAACCAAGAAACCAGAAAAGAAATAAAAAATTACATGGAATGTTAAAAAAAAAAAAGGAAGAAGAAGATAGCA
>NW_027944312.1:0-217 GCF_054177405.1 Leptonychotes weddellii | reverse complement strand
GCTTCACGGGAGAGGCTGGTTTCCCCACCTTCTCGGCTGCTAGAGACGCCCAGACCCTCAACCTCCAGGATCGCAAAGCCTCCTCAGAGTCTGAGCTGCCTGCCTCCCTCTTAAAGGACGCTAGTGATTACAGTGGATTCACCTGTTTAATCCAGAACTCTCCACCGCGTGAGCCTCAGATTAATCACACCTGCAAATCCTCTGGGCCCACATAAGA
>NW_027944311.1:0-217 GCF_054177405.1 Leptonychotes weddellii | reverse complement strand
AGTCAGAGAACAAAAGCACCAAAAAAACAATTTTCACTGAGCCCATCCACCCTACAGGGGGCAGGGCAACTCTGCCCAAACAGGGTTGCCTGAGTAACAGTGCAGTGGGCCCCTCCCCCAGAAGACAGGCTGGGAGAACAAGAGGGCAACAACCCTAAGGTCCCTAGAAAACAGGTGCATCTTGCTTGCGTTATGGTCAATAATTTGGACTCTGTAC
>NW_027944310.1:0-217 GCF_054177405.1 Leptonychotes weddellii | reverse complement strand
ACCTTATATTGCACTTAAAACATATCTCACTTTTTCTATGCTTCTTTTTCTTTTTTCCTGATTTTACTTCTATATTTTGAATTCACATGTTTGTTGACTATTCTCATTTGTCCTCCATCTATTTGTTTAGAAGTTACACATTTATATGTGTTCAATTAGTGTTTATCCTTGAAATTGTAAAATACGTATTTAAGATCACAATCAGTGAATCAACAAC
>NW_027944309.1:0-1258 GCF_054177405.1 Leptonychotes weddellii | reverse complement strand
GGCGCCCTAATTTTTTTTTTTAAAGATTTTATTTGACAGACAGACACAGCGAGAGGGAACACAAGCAGGGGGAGTGGGAGAGGGAGAAGCAGGCTTCCCGCAGAGCAGGGAGCCTGATGCGGGGCTCGATCCCAGGACCCCAAGATCATGACCTGAGCCGAAGGCAGACACCCAACGACTGAGCCACCCAGGTGCCCCAGGAAGATTAAATTTTTAAAAATTATAAACACTGTAAGAAAGCAAACACACCTGTAGTGAGAACAGGTGTAAGGGACTTTATCATCCCAAACCAGAAATAATTTCTCTTCTCTGATTCCAAGCACTTTCATTTCTCTCCTTGAAATACTTTTATCAGGGAAGGTTCACCTATGACACTCAAGGTGAAAAAAGGACAATCAGGAATTCACCAACTTAAAGTGTAGGTATTTCAGGCAAAGAGAAGTACAAAGGAACTGGGGCAAGAAAGAGCAATTCCAAGAAATACATTTTTCCTAAGAGCTAGAGCACCATACAAGAAAACCGTAAAAGGTGGGGCGCCTGAGTGGCTCAGTTGGTTAAGCGGCTGCCTTCGGCTCAGGTCATGATCCCAGGGTCCTGGGATCGAGTCCCATGTCAGGCTCCCCGCTCAGCGAGGAACCTGCTTCTCCCTCTGTCTCCTGGCTTGTGCTCTCACTCTCTCTCTCTGAAAACCCATAAAAGGAAATGACAGGGAAAACAATTTCTTGGTAGGAACCAGACAGAGTGCTTTAAACCATCTGTTTTTAAATAGCAGCCTCAAAGGCAAGTTCTTTATCCTTAAAACACAGCTATTTAAGACAGGATACAATTACAAGAACTCAACTTTCACCGAGCTTAAATGCAATGTGACAGGTAACCTTTCACATATTTTTTTAAAATTCTTTTTTCTTAGGGATTTGGAGGGACTGTTTTCCAACTATAAATATTTTTATAGTATCTGGCAGTTTCCTAACCAACTGAGTATACTGTTCTACAATAAACTACCTCAGATCTTCCAGCAAGAAAAAAGCCACTAAGTGAATAAAGACATCACCCAATGAATTAGGACACAAAGTTTGCTTTAAATATTTTTTTGGGGGAAAGGACACCACACTTCTACTCAATTGAGAGAAACATTTTTACGGTCTTGAGGTCTTTTATTTTCTTTACATTTATCATGCCATGAATTCATAGGGAATGGGTTCCAGCAGTTCGGGCTCCTTTCCATTAGTTCTCACAAAGTGTGCTTCTCTGGGTGGGG
>NW_027944308.1:0-217 GCF_054177405.1 Leptonychotes weddellii | reverse complement strand
TCATCACAGCAAGTGCACTCCTTAATCCCCATCACCTATTTCACCCATCCCCCCCTTTGGTAACCATCATTGTGTCTCTAGGTCTCTTAAAGGCCCGATTTTTTTTTATTATGTTATGTTAATCACCATACATTACATCATTAGTTTTTGATGTAGTGTTCCATGATTCATTGTTTGCGTATAACACCTAGTGCTCCATGCAGTACGTGCCCTCTTT
>NW_027944307.1:0-217 GCF_054177405.1 Leptonychotes weddellii | reverse complement strand
ACTGCCAGGTGGAGTTTGGGGGGCTGGGGGGCGGGTCACCAAGAGGGATGTGGGGTGCCCACTCAGGGTGGGCCCTGGACGGAGCTGGCTCCTCCCTCCTCCAGACAGGCCTCGGCGTGGGGCATAGGGGCCGCGGTGTTACTGATGAGGGGGACCACGCAGGAGCGGCTGCAGGGGCTCCTGGGGCAGCATTTGGTGCTTTGGGGGCAGTTCTCGT
>NW_027944306.1:0-217 GCF_054177405.1 Leptonychotes weddellii | reverse complement strand
GGGACCTAAAACCACCACCGCTCCAGCCCTCCTGCCCTGTTTATTAAGTCAGTGTGGGAAGAAGGGAGCAAAGAGCCTTGTGTCCTCCCAGAAATCTCTGAGACATACTCCAAGGGAACTGTGTGGGTTACAGGGCTTGCCCACAAATGCCGAAAAACAGGCATGACCACAAGCTCTGCAACATTGTCATGATAATAATTATAGTTAACACCGACAT
>NW_027944305.1:0-217 GCF_054177405.1 Leptonychotes weddellii | reverse complement strand
CTGAGAAAGATTGGTACGAAAGATAGGTTCAATATAAGAAATATTGGAAAAACACTAGTCACGAGAACTCAAGGAACCAAAATCACTTCCAATGGCCTTGAGGGTCGTGTTTTTGAAGTGAGCCTTGCTGATCTGCAGAACGATGAAGTTGCATTTAGAAAATTCAAGTTCAGGGCGCCTGGGTGGCTCAGTCGTTAAGCGTCTGCCTTCGGCTCAG
>NW_027944304.1:0-217 GCF_054177405.1 Leptonychotes weddellii | reverse complement strand
TTCATCTGCACTGACCCCACTCAAAACTGTCAGCCTTACGGGTTACTTGGTAAACCTATCAGGGAAGGTGGCCAAATTGCAGTATATGTTGCTTCCAGAGTCCAAAGAGGCCACCAATGGCTGTGACTCTCTTTATTTATTTATTTATTTTTATTCTTATGTTAATCCCCATACATTACATCATTAGTTTTATTTATTTTTTTTTTTTAAAGATTTT
>NW_027944303.1:0-217 GCF_054177405.1 Leptonychotes weddellii | reverse complement strand
TGTCAGGGCTCCAGGCTTAGGGTCAGCTGTGTGCAGAGCGGGCTTATTGTATGCATCTCTTTGCAATTCATTCATCGAGATCCTCTTGGTAGCTGGGAATTGGCCATGGTGGGAATGTGTGTGCCACGGAGGTGGATAAATGCTACCAATAAAAGCGTTTTTAAAAGGTATTTTTTGAGAGCCGGTTTACTGCACAGTGGCTCTCGGTTGGGCAGGG
>NW_027944302.1:0-217 GCF_054177405.1 Leptonychotes weddellii | reverse complement strand
GTCTTTTGGCCTTACTGGTGTCCATTACATTGTATTCTAGAATGGATTTACCTGTGGGGAGCCACCACTCCTCCAGCTTTAATCTATAGAGCTCTGGGGAGACCAGTCGCTGTCCTCAGCACTAAGGCTGGGCGTGTGATCCAGGCTCGAGCTAGCAAACTGTTCCTTGTCCTGGCCACGGAGATTCATTCAGGGATGGTGTGTGACTCAAACCAGG
>NW_027944301.1:0-217 GCF_054177405.1 Leptonychotes weddellii | reverse complement strand
CATCACACATTTGTCAATATCCATAGAATGTCAAACACCGAGGGTAAACCCTAAGGTAAACTATGGATTTTAGTTAATAATCATGTATCAATATTGGTTCATCAATGATAATATACCTACTACACTAATGTACGATGTTAATACCAGTGGAAACCCCCACATGATGAAGGGGGTGTGTGGAAACTGTATGTACTTCCTACGTATGTTTTCTGTAAAC
>NW_027944300.1:0-217 GCF_054177405.1 Leptonychotes weddellii | reverse complement strand
TTCGGCTCAGGTCATGGTCCCAGGGTCCCGGGATCGAGCCCCGCATCGGGCTCCCTGCTTGGTGGGGAGCCTGTTTCTCCCTCTCCCACTTCCCCTGCTTATGTTCCCTCTCTCTCTGTGGAATAAATCTTAAAGAAAAGGGCGGGGTGCAGAAGAGAATACACAGCACTAAGGAGACAGCCTTGTGAAGACCGAGACAGATTAGGGTTCTGCAATC
>NW_027944299.1:0-217 GCF_054177405.1 Leptonychotes weddellii | reverse complement strand
TTCTTTTTTGCTATATATATAATATTTTATTTCTATATTTTATATATATATACATATATGTGTGTATATATATATGTATATATATATATACATATATATGTATGTGTATATATAAAGTGTGCAGTTTGAGATCATCAATTACATTCAAATATTTGTATCTGTCACTACTGTCTATTTCCAAAGCTTTGTCATAACCTGAGCAGCAACTTTGCACTTA
>NW_027944298.1:0-1258 GCF_054177405.1 Leptonychotes weddellii | reverse complement strand
CTTTAGCCTCCATGTATTTGAGTTCTTTCTGACTTTCCTCTTGTGATTGAGTTCTACTTTCAAAGCATTGTGGTCCGAAAATAGGCAGGGAGTGATCCCAAACTTTTGGTACTGGTTGAGACCTGATTTGTGACCCAGGTTGTGATCTATTCTGGAGAATGTTCCATGGGCATAAATAAGAATGTGTATTCTGTTACTTTGGGTTGGAATGTTCTGAATATATCTGTGAAGTCCATTTGGTCCAGTGTGTCATTTAAAGTCTTTATTTTCTTGTTGATCTTTTGCTTAGATGATCTGTCCATTTCAGTGCAGGGGCTGTTAATGTCCGCTACTATTATTGTATTGTTATCATTGTGGTTCATTGATTTTGTTATTAATTGGCTTATATAATTGGCTGCTCCCAAGTTAGAGGCATAGATATTTACAATTGTTAGATCATCTTGTTGGATAGACCCTTTAAGAATGATATAGTGTCCTTTCTCATCTCTTAGTATAGTCTTTGGTTTAAAATCTAATGTGTCTAATATGGGGATTGCCACCCCAGCTTTCTTTTGATGTCCATTAGCATGGTAAAGTGTTTTCCACCCCCTCACGTTCAATCTGGGGGTGTCTTTGGGTCTAAAATGAGTCTCTTGCAGACAGCATATCAATGGGTCTTGTTTTTTTTTTATCCAATATAATACCCTGTGTCTTTTGATTGGGGCATTTAGCCTATTTACATTCAGGGTAACTATTGAAAGATATGAATTTAATGCCATTGTGTTGCCTGTAAGATGACTGTTACTGTATATTGTCTCTGTTCCTTTCTGGTCTGTGTTACTTTTAGGCTCTCTCTTTGCTTAGAGGACCCCTTTCAATATTTCTTGTAGGGCCAGTTTCGTGTTTGTAAATCTTTTAGTTTTTGTTTTTCCTGGAAGCTTTTTATCTCTCCTTCTATTTTCAATGACAGCCTGGCTGGATATAGTATTCTTGGCATATTTTTCTCATTTAGTGCTCTGAATATATCCTGCCAGTCCTTTCTGGCCTGCCAGGTCTCTGTGGATAGGACTGCTGCCAATCTAATGTTTCTAACATTGTAGGTTACAGACCTCTTGTCCTGAGCTGCTTTCAGGATTTTCTCTTTGTCTCTGAGACTCGTAAGTTTTCCTATTAGATGTCAGGGTGTTGACCTATTTTTATTGATTTGGGAGATGGTTCTGTGTGCCTCCTGGATTGTGATGCCTGTTTCCTTCCCCAAATTAGGGAAGTTCTCTGCTAT
>NW_027944297.1:0-217 GCF_054177405.1 Leptonychotes weddellii | reverse complement strand
TGTCAGGGCTCCAGGCTGAGGGTCAGCTGTGTGCAGAGCGGGCTTATTGTATGCATCTCTTTGCAATTCATTCATCGAGATCCTCTTGGTAGCTGGGAATTGGCCATGGTGGGAATGTGTGTGCCACGGAGGTGGATAAATGCTACCAATAAAAGCGTTTTTAAAAGGTATTTTTTGAGAGCCGGTTTACTGCACAGTGGCTCTCGGTTGGGCAGGG
>NW_027944296.1:0-217 GCF_054177405.1 Leptonychotes weddellii | reverse complement strand
ATTCTGAACTCTAGATCAGACATCGTACTAATGTCCGCAATACCACCTTATCTTGATTACTGTAGCTTTATAGTAATACTTGAAATTGGGTCATATCAGTCCTTGACTTTCTTCTTCAGTATAATGTTAACTATTCTGGGTCTTTTGCCTTCCCATATAAGCTTTGGAAAGAGTTAGTTGATACCACAATATAACATGTTGGGATTTTGATTGGGAT
>NW_027944295.1:0-217 GCF_054177405.1 Leptonychotes weddellii | reverse complement strand
CATAGGAATAGACATCAGTTTTGGGTGTTGATTTTCCTTTCCTGTCCATAGAATCCTCAGCCAGCATCACTATCCAAGGGCTTATAGAGTGCCTGATCTAAGGCATGGGATCCTATACAGCACAGCATTCAAACAGCTGACCTAGCTCACAATGAGGGAGGTGAGGAAATGAGCCCATTACCATGGGATCCATTAGTCACTGTATCAATCTGTTTGA
>NW_027944294.1:0-217 GCF_054177405.1 Leptonychotes weddellii | reverse complement strand
GAAGCCAGACAGGTCTCAGAGAAATTATAATGCAAGGGATAAATAAGGGCTAGAATAAACAGGATGTTGTTGTTCTTGCCTCAGAGAACGAGCTGGGTTTGGAAGAGTGAAAATGAGTTTTCTAGGCAGAGAAGGGAGTAAGGGAACCTGAAGAAGAGAGAACCACATGTGTAAAGATACAGGGACATGAAAAGTTCTGGATGTCAAGGAGGTTCAA
>NW_027944293.1:0-217 GCF_054177405.1 Leptonychotes weddellii | reverse complement strand
TTGTGGAAGATAGTAGGGGGGTTTGTAAAAACTTGACAACAGAATCACCACATGATCCAGCAATTCCACTTCTGGATATATACCCATAATAATTAAAATCAGGGTATATAAGAGATATTTGTACACCCATTTTGGAAATTTTTTACTTAAATTCAATTTAGTTAGCATACAGTGTATTATTAGTTTCAGGGGTAGAGTTCAGTGATTGATCAGTTGC
>NW_027944292.1:0-217 GCF_054177405.1 Leptonychotes weddellii | reverse complement strand
GTAAATAATGAATCATGGAACTCTATATCAAAAACTAATGATGTATGTATGGTGATTGATATAACATAATAAAATAAAATTTTTAAAAAAATATAAAAATAATACTAATTCCTTGCTCCCATTCCTTGTACCATTGCTGTCATTCATATCACAGATAAATAGATAGGTATATGTGTAGATATAAATATATATATATATATAATACCAATTAAGAATA
>NW_027944291.1:0-217 GCF_054177405.1 Leptonychotes weddellii | reverse complement strand
TTCCACATTTTAGAGGGGAGAAGAGTCACTGTGAGGGGCTCTCCAGAGACCCCACAGGCTGGGACAAGGAGCCAAGCCTTCCTTCTCTTCAGGCAGGGTCCTCCCATTTTCCAGCACAGTTCTACACTTTGGGGAGCACTTATTCTCTTGAAGATAATCTACCATAAAAGTTTTGAATGTTTGTTGTTGATTATTTTATTTTATCTTATTTTATTTT
>NW_027944290.1:0-217 GCF_054177405.1 Leptonychotes weddellii | reverse complement strand
ACCAACAATCCCTCCAGTTTAGAGGATTACCAGGCTCTGTGGGAGATTACTGCTCTATTTATGCTTCTTGTCTCATCATTTCAACATATGTTCCACACTGGTTTAACAGTGACCATTTACACTTTACAAACTCCACCCATGAATATGAGGGAGAAGGAACTTTTAACAAAAAGCAAAATATTCCAGCAACCCTCAGTTTGCTTCCTGAGATTAAGAG
>NW_027944289.1:0-217 GCF_054177405.1 Leptonychotes weddellii | reverse complement strand
GAAGCCGGGGGCTCAGGGGTCTCTGTCATAGAATTTAGAAGTTGTCTTGGAGCCACTTCCGGAGAGGTAAACCTCCGGTCCCTTTTTACACTCACAGGAGGCAGAAAGGAGAAACAATTTTTTTTACAAAGGAGAAAAAAAATCCGTGCATGACCATGAGTTTGGAGGCAAACCTGCTCCATTGTGCAAAGGTCTTGATGGAGAAGCTGGGGCTTTC
>NW_027944288.1:0-1258 GCF_054177405.1 Leptonychotes weddellii | reverse complement strand
TCGTATACTCTACCGACTGAGCCAGCCAGGTTCCCCCAAAATGGACCTGTTTTTATTAGAGTCCTTTCTTTTCTTTCTTTTATTTTAAGATTTATTTATTTATTTTAGAGAGAGAGAGCGTGGCGGGGAGAGGCAAAGAGAGAGGGAAACTCAAGCAGACTCCGTACTCAGTGCAGAGCCGATGTGGGGCTCGATCTCACGGCCCTGAGATCACAACCTGACCTGAAACCAGGAGCTGGACACTCAGCTGACTGCACCACCCAGGCACCCCAAAGAGTCCTTTCTTCTAAAGCCTCCTTTTATTTGCTTTAGTAACTGTTTCCTTCGTTGTTACTTCTCTTGGCTTGGTTTGGTGCTGTTTGATGATATTTGGTGAGACAAGTACATAAAAACAGTTTAGAAAGACTTCTGGCAAAAATAAGAAAAGGGCCCAAATGAGAATATTTTTTGCTACTTTACTCCCTAGCATTGGATGAGTTAGGCTCTCCTGTAAAGACATCCAGTCCATGTAGTTATGCTGGATACATCTGTATTAGAGCTGTCTTCAAGTTAATCAGTTTTTTGTTCATTCACTGAGTATTATTTAGTGCTTCCCACATACTAGGCATTGTACGAGGTGCTAAAGATTATTAATGCTTATATGGAAAATCATTGTCTAGCATAATTGTGAGATAAAAAGCAATTAGGATATATTGAAGGATATATCATATAATTTAGTGAAGTGTTTAATTGTCAAGAACATAATCTGGAAATATGGCCGGGATGAAGTCAGAAACAATTCACTGCACAGCTTAAAAAGAGTTCCGTCTTCTAAACTCTTAGAAGTTGCTAATGGGTGTCTTCAATTACGATCATCACTAGCACAAATCAAATGTTCAATAGTAAAAGACTCCAAAATAGACTGATATTTTAGTTATTTTCTTTTTTAAAATTTTATTTTATTATGTTATTTTAGTCACCATACATTACATCATTAGTTTTTGATACAGTGTTCCATGATTCATTGTTTGCCTATAACACCCAGTGCTCCATGCAGAACGTGCCCTCCTCAATACCCATCACCAGGCTAACCCATCCCCCCACCCCCCTCCCCTCTAGAACCCTGAGTTTGTTTCTCGGAGTCCATAGTCTCTCATGGTTCATCTCCCCTCCAATTTCCCTCCCTTCGTTTTTCCCTTCCTACTTTCTTCTTCTTCTTTTTTTTTTTAACATATAATGTATTATTTGTTTCAGAGGTACAGGTCTGTGATTCATCAGT
>NW_027944287.1:0-217 GCF_054177405.1 Leptonychotes weddellii | reverse complement strand
GGGGATGGGTATTGAGGCGGGCACATTCTGCATGGAGCACTGGGTGTTATGCACAAACAATGAATCATGGAACACTACATCTAAAACTAATGATGTAATGTATGGGGATTAACATAAGAATAAAAAAATTAAAAAAAAATAAAGGTAGATAATCTGTGGGAGTGATTCTTTAGCATTTTTTCATCTAATCAGTTTAGTATACGTTTATGACCTTTGC
>NW_027944286.1:0-217 GCF_054177405.1 Leptonychotes weddellii | reverse complement strand
CTTTTTTCAAGCCCAGCCAGTATCTTTATAATCATTATTCTGAACTCTAGTTCTGACATCTTACTTATATCCATACTGATTAGGTCACTGGTGGTCAGTGTTGCCTCTTGTTCTCTTCTCTGAGGTGAGTTTTTCCATCTTGTCATTCTTGCAGAAAGTGGTCACTTTTCTATTTGTAGAGTTGCAGATATTTTCTTAGCTATCAGGTTGAGTTCGC
>NW_027944285.1:0-217 GCF_054177405.1 Leptonychotes weddellii | reverse complement strand
GGGTGGGAGGGACAGAGACAGAAGAGTCAGAGTGTCGTAAGGAGGGCCGGCCCTTCGGAGACGGGGAGGGATGCAGCGCAGGGGGTCTGGACAACCGGGAGGAGCAAGGAAACAGATTCTCCCCTCGAACCTCCAGAAGGAGCATAGCCCACGGACACCTGGATGTTGGCCTGTGAGACACATTTCCGACTTCCCTTCCGTAAAAGGATAATAATGT
>NW_027944284.1:0-217 GCF_054177405.1 Leptonychotes weddellii | reverse complement strand
AATCAAATTTCTCCGTATTTAGAGAGCCAGTTGATTAATATAGAATCCTTGTTAGTTACCAAATGATCACTAACCTGATTATTTAATTTATATTTTTTCTTTTCTTTTTTTTTAAGATTTTATTTATTTATTTGACAGAGACACAGTGAGAGAGGGAACACAAGCAGGGGGAGTGGGAGAGGGAGAAGCAGGCTTCCCGATGAGCAGGGAGCCCGAT
>NW_027944283.1:0-217 GCF_054177405.1 Leptonychotes weddellii | reverse complement strand
TTCCCCTCTCTCGCTGTCGCAAGAATAGAAAAAAAATTCTTTTAAAAAAAGAAAGAGGCAGTTACTATGGCTATCTGCATCAACACCGTAAAATAGAAATATAATGGAGGCGACATATGTAATTTCCAATTTTTTAGTAGCCACACTTTTGAAAAGACATGCAAATTAATACTCTGTGGGAGTTATGCACAGACAGAAACGCAGAGAAGAAATAGAT
>NW_027944282.1:0-217 GCF_054177405.1 Leptonychotes weddellii | reverse complement strand
ATAAAATGTGTTTCCTGCGGTTCACTCTTTCCTTCCTCCTTGACTTCCTCCCTTCCTTCCTCCATTCCTCCCTCCCTCTCTCCCTCCCTCTGTTCCTTCCTTCTTTCCTTCATTCCTTCCTTCCTTTTCTTGTTTCCTCTTCCTTTCTTTTCTTCTTCCTTTCTCTCTTTTCTTTCTTTCTTTCTTCTTTCTTTCTTTCCCTCTATAAGACTAAGGA
>NW_027944281.1:0-217 GCF_054177405.1 Leptonychotes weddellii | reverse complement strand
TGGGGGGCTCCATCCCAGGACCCTGGGACCATGCCCTGAGCCGAAGGCAGACGCTTAACCACTGAGCCACCCAGGCGCCCCCTGGGTGTCCTACTCTTGATTTCAGTTTGGGTCATGGTCTCCTGGTCATGGGATCAAACATTGCAACGAGCTCCATGCTCAGTGTGGAGTCAGCTTGGGATTCTCGCTCTCCCTCTGGCCCCCCCCCCCCCCCCCC
>NW_027944280.1:0-217 GCF_054177405.1 Leptonychotes weddellii | reverse complement strand
TTCTTGTAAGTTTCCTAGAAGCTTAAATTGAATTGAAAAGTTAAGGGAAGGGCGCCTGGGTGACTCAGTCGTTAAGCGTCTGCCTTCGGCTCAGGTCGTCGGGCTCCCTGCTCGGCCGGGGAGCCTGCTTCTCCCTCTCCCACTCCCCCTGCTTGTGTTCCCCTCTCTCGCTGTGTCTCTCTCTGTCAAATAAATAAAATCTTAAAAAAAAAAAATA
>NW_027944279.1:0-217 GCF_054177405.1 Leptonychotes weddellii | reverse complement strand
ATGCCATGTCTCCTGAACATCCATACAACATGGCGGCTGGGTTCCCAGGGCATGGCCTCAAGCTAGAGAGTAGCAAGCGGAGTGCTATCGTCTATCTTGAGTCACACGGGGATATTTCCACCACATTCTCTTAGAAATGCATCACTAACACCAACACTGACTCATATCCAACAGGAGGTGAAATAGACTCCACATTTTATGAGCTGAGTATCCAAGA
>NW_027944278.1:0-1258 GCF_054177405.1 Leptonychotes weddellii | reverse complement strand
ACCCTGGGATCATGACCTGAGCCAAAGGCAGACGCTTAACGACTGAGCGACCCAGGCGCCCCCCCTACAATCTATTTTATGCAATAACCAGAGAGAGCCTTTTAAAATATCAATGACAAAGAGACTGAAGAATCACAGACAACAAACACAGCGTGTGGATCTTGTTTAGGTCCCGATGGAGATACACCAAGTGTAATAAGAAAAAGATATTTATGGGATAAGATGTCTGGCATATAGCTTCAAAATCATCTGGGAAGAGTGGGTGGGAGAAATGAAACAACATCGGCCATGAGTAGGAAATTGTTGATGCCAATGCCGCTGGTATTATTAATGCAGAGAACAATTCTGTTCTCTCACACTTTCTGTATGTTCAAGAGAAAACATTGTTCAGGAAAGGAAAAACAAGATATACATGGGACCATGGGGGAAATGTGATAATGTAAAGAAACGACCCCAAAGTTTGAAAGTTTGGTAATGATACTTTGGGTTGTGTTTAAAAGATAGAAAGAAAGTCCTTATTTTTTAGAGACACACACTGAAGTGTTTCTGGATGAAATGTGTGGAATTTGCTTCAAGGACCTTAAGGGGCAAGGGGATGATGGAATAAGATTGGTCATGATGAAGCTGGGTGATGGGCTGGTGAGGGGCTGATTATACTCTTCCTCTTCCTCTCCTTTTGGTTATGTTTGAAATTTTCCATAACCTAAAAAAAAAGAGTATATGAAAACCCAAACTCATTCATGTCACTTCCCATATTAAAAACCCTCCCTTGGTTTCCCACTCAGCTAGGCCTCTTTCTAACTCCTTGACCTCAAGTTCTCCATGGTTCCCATCAACGTATCTTCCCATCACAGAGAGTTTCTGGCTGTTAATTCTTTCCAGCATTTATTTGATACAGAGTTATTGGACACCGACTATGTGCTAAGCTCTGTCCTGGACAGAGTGATAAACAAGACAGACAGGTTGTTCATCTTAACAGAGCATATAGTCTAGAGGACAGGTATGCTCTGTTATGTGCATACAAGGGAGATGCGACAACAGAGTAATGGAGGGAAGGGGGCTCCATGAGCTAGGGTGGACAGCGTAGGCCTTCTGCTGTGGTAATATTTGAAAGGAGATCAGACGGAGGAGTCAGACAAGCAATTTTTTTTTCTTATTCTTATGTTAATCCCCATACATTACATCATTAGTTTTAGATGAAGTGTTCCATGATTCATTGTTTGTGCATAACACCCAGTGCTCCATGCAGAACGTGCCC
>NW_027944277.1:0-217 GCF_054177405.1 Leptonychotes weddellii | reverse complement strand
TTCTTGTAAGTTTCCTATAAGCTTAAATTGAATTGAAAAGTTAAGGGAAGGGCGCCTGGGTGACTCAGTCGTTAAGCGTCTGCCTTCGGCTCAGGTCGTCGGGCTCCCTGCTCGGCCGGGGAGCCTGCTTCTCCCTCTCCCACTCCCCCTGCTTGTGTTCCCCTCTCTCGCTGTGTCTCTCTCTGTCAAATAAATAAAATCTTAAAAAAAAAAAATA
>NW_027944276.1:0-217 GCF_054177405.1 Leptonychotes weddellii | reverse complement strand
GGAGGAAACTGCCAGAAGCTAGGGAAAGAACTACCTGAATGGATTGGAGGTCACAGTGCCCAGCATTTACACAGGGCTGCGAATAGTGCCTGTTCTACCAGGTGGATTGGAAGACCTCAAGATTCACTGGGCATTGGATACAGTGCATCAGGGTCTTACCTTGGTGGTGGGGAATAATTAGGCCTAGATTGAACACCACACTGGTATTGCCTAACAA
>NW_027944275.1:0-217 GCF_054177405.1 Leptonychotes weddellii | reverse complement strand
TTTTTTTTTTAAAGATTTTTTATTTATTTATTTGAGACAGAGAGAATGAGAGACAGAGAGCATGAGAGGGAGGAGGGTCAGAGGGAGAAGCAGACTCCCTGCTGAGCAGGGAGCCCGATGCGGGACTCGATCCCGGGACTCCAGGATCATGACCTGAGCCGAAGGCAGTCGCTTAACCAACTGAGCCACCCAGGCGCCCTTTTCTTAACTTTTTAAA
>NW_027944274.1:0-217 GCF_054177405.1 Leptonychotes weddellii | reverse complement strand
TCCCTCAGTTTGTTTCTCAGAGTCCATAGTCTCTCACGGTTCATCTCCCCCTCCGACTTCCTCCCCCTTCAGTTTTCCCTTCCTGCTATCTTACTCGTTTTTGTTTTTTTTAACATATAATGTAGTATTTGTTTCAGAGGTACAGGTCTGTGATTCAACAGTCTTACACAATTCACAGCGCTCACCATAGCACATACCCACCCCAATGTCTATCACC
>NW_027944273.1:0-217 GCF_054177405.1 Leptonychotes weddellii | reverse complement strand
TTCTTGATTTTTTTTTCCTGATTCACTCCTATTTTTCCAAACGTACATTAAAAGCAGAAACCTAAACTAAGATGATTATTCTGTTAAGGCTCAATTCAATGGATGTATGAATTAACAGTATATCTTTAAAACTATTCAAGTAAAAAATTTTCATCATAAATTTAACACATGTAGATTTAAACAATTCTAGTAATTCCCTCGAAAAATTTTAAAAAGA
>NW_027944272.1:0-217 GCF_054177405.1 Leptonychotes weddellii | reverse complement strand
CCGCCATCTTGCTCCATCCATCACAAATTCCCCAAATTCTAAAAGAAATGTTTTTTGGTCACCAGATCAGAGAAACAGGAGCCCTTCTTTATTGCTACTACCCAGATGTTTCCCTGTCCTGCAAATGGATAAACCCTACAACTAAAGATCATCCATCTGGTGGAACAGCTGCTCAGTGTTCCTTCAAAAATCCAATGATGGCCTGTGAGTTCAAGAA
>NW_027944271.1:0-217 GCF_054177405.1 Leptonychotes weddellii | reverse complement strand
TTATGGGCTGCAATAGGCAAGCACATTCAGATTCTCAGAACATCCTTCTGAGTTTAAAAAATGGGTTTGATGACAGATGTTGGCGGGGATGCAGAGAAAGGGGAACCCTCCTACACTGCTGGTGGGAATGCAAGCTGGTGCAGCCACTCTGGAAAACTGTATGGATGTTCCTCAAAAAGTTGAAAATAGAGCTACCATACGACCCAGCAATTGCACT
>NW_027944270.1:0-217 GCF_054177405.1 Leptonychotes weddellii | reverse complement strand
AAATAAATAAAATCTTTAAAAAAAAAAAAAAGAATTCCTCATATCTGTGTTGGTTTTTATACAACTGATGAAATAATCACCATTTAACCCCGTCTCAGCTCTCAGTTGTCTCTCAAACCTTTGCATTTGTCTAAGCAGTCCATTACGTTTTTAATATTTCTCACTAGTTGAGGATATGCTTAGATCTATCAGTATCCCAATGGGGATGATCTCAGTA
>NW_027944269.1:0-217 GCF_054177405.1 Leptonychotes weddellii | reverse complement strand
AGTTCCATCCACGTCGTTGCAAATGGCAAGATCTCATTCCTTTTGATGGCTGCATAATATTCCATTGTATATATATACCACATCTTCTTTATCCAGTCATCTGTCGATGGACATCTTGGCTCTTTCCACAGTTTGGCTATTGTGGACATTGCTGCTATAAACATCGGGGTGCACGTACCCCTTCGGATCCTACTTTTGTATCTTTGGGGTAAATACC
>NW_027944268.1:0-217 GCF_054177405.1 Leptonychotes weddellii | reverse complement strand
CCGCTGGGCCGCGCTGGTCGTGCGCGCACTCCCCTGCACGGGGGGCCCATCAGAAGCTGGAGGAGACCGTCTCTGGCGGCCGCCGGGGGCTCCTGTGTGAATGACAGCGGGGAGCCTGCAGGCTGAGGTCTTTACACCAGGTTTGCTGCTGTCGTTATTATTCCTGCAGGCTGGGACTGTGAAGGCCGGCTCGGGGATCCGGCGTGGCGGGCTCTCA
>NW_027944267.1:0-1258 GCF_054177405.1 Leptonychotes weddellii | reverse complement strand
GGTCCAGTTTCATTCTTCTGCATGTGGCTGTCCAATTTTCCCAATACCATTTGTTGAAGAGACTGTCTTTTTTCAATTGGACATTCTTTCCTACTTTGTCAAAGATTAGTTGACCATAGAGTTGAGGGTCCATTTCTGGGCTCTCTATTCTGTTCCATTGATCTATGTGTCTGTTTTTGTGCCAGTACCATGCTGTCTTGATGATGACAGCTTTGTAATGAGCTTGAAGTCTGGAATTGTGATGCCACCAGCTTGGCTTTTCTTTTTCAACATCCCTCTGGCTATTTGGAGTCTTTTCTGGTTCCATACAATTTATTTTATGGATTTTAGGATGATCTGTTCCATTTCTTTGAAAAAAGTGGATGGTGTTTTGATGGGGATTGCATTGAATGTGTAGATTGCTCTAGGTAGCATTGACATCCTCATAATATTTGTTCTTCCAAACCATGAGCATGGAACATTCTTCCATTTCTTTGTGTCTTCCTCAATTTCTTTCATGAGTATTTTATAGTTTTCTGAGTATAGATCCTTTGTCTCTTTGGTTAGATTTATTCCTAGGTATCTTATGGTTTTGGGTGCCATTGTAAATGGGATCGACTCCTTAATTTCTCTTTTTTTCTGTCTTGTTGTTGGTGTATAGGAATGCCACTGACTTCTGTGCATTGATTTTATATCCTGCCACTTGACTGAATTCCTGTATGAGTTGTAGCAGTTTTGGGGTGGATTCTTTTGGGTTTTCCACATAAAGTATCATATCATCAGCAAAGAGTGAGAGTTTGACTTCTTCCTTGCCAATTTGGATGCCAATTTTATTTCTTCTTGTTGTCTGATTGCTGTGGCTAGGACTTCTAATATTCGGTTGAATAGCAGTGGAGATATTTGACATCCTTGCTGTGTTCCTGACCTTAGGGAGAAAGCTTTCAGTTTTTCCCATTGAGAAAGATATTTGCTGTGGGTTTTTCATAGATGGCTCTTATGATATTGATGTATTTACCCTTTATCCATATATTCTGAAGAGTTTTGATCAAGAAAGGATGCTGTACTTTGTCAAATGCTTTTTCTGCATCTATTGAGAGGATCATATGGTTCTTATTCTTTATTAATGTATTGTATCACATTGATTGATTTGCGGATGTTGAACCAACCTGGCAGCCCAGGGATAAATCCCATTTGCTCGTGGTGAAAAATCCTTTTAATATACTGTTGGATCCTATTGGCTAGTATCTGGTGAGAACTTTTGCATCCATGTTCATCAAGG
>NW_027944266.1:0-217 GCF_054177405.1 Leptonychotes weddellii | reverse complement strand
CATCCATTAACTTAAACCTATCTTTAAGATCATGCTTTGAACAAAAAAAGAAAGCTCAGAAGGCAATATGTTGAGTGGGAATAAACACTGAAATATAGCAATCATGTCTTCAACTTCTACAATTGTCTTTATGTGCCGACTAACATTTATGCAGCCTCTTACAGATCTTTTACCATGTATTGGAAGTTTTAGCAGTTCTGATAACATCACTAGTAGT
>NW_027944265.1:0-217 GCF_054177405.1 Leptonychotes weddellii | reverse complement strand
TTCTGAGCAGGGAGCCCAACACGGGGCTCAATCCCAGGACCCTGGGATCATGACCTGAGCTGAAGGCAGACACTTGACGACTGAGCCACCCAGGCACCCCTCAAGACTTGTTTTTAAATTTTGTTAGGAAAGGTCTATAGAAACCTTTGCATTGGGCTAGTTAGCCCTGCTACTAAGTTGTGATCTTTTTTTTACTATTAATCATGATTTTTATATT
>NW_027944264.1:0-217 GCF_054177405.1 Leptonychotes weddellii | reverse complement strand
ACCAACAATCCCTCCAGCTTAGAGGATTACCAGGCTCTGTGGGAGATTACTGCTCTATTTATGCTTCTTGTCTCATCATTTCAACATATGTTCCACACTGGTTTAACAGTGACCATTTACACTTTACAAACTCCACCCATGAATATGAGGGAGAAGGAACTTTTAACAAAAAGCAAAATATTCCAGCAACCCTCAGTTTCCTTCCTGAGATTAAGAG
>NW_027944263.1:0-217 GCF_054177405.1 Leptonychotes weddellii | reverse complement strand
GGAAATAAACTCGGATTCTGCTCTTTTGAAGAGACATCCTCATAGCAACCCTGAAAGACTGTTTTAAGAAGGAAAGCCAGCTCCCACATCCGCGAGACCACCGTCCCTTCCCCCTATTTCCATGTCCCTATGAGTCTGCATCTGCTTAGTGCTCTGACCCATGCTACCTGGTTTTCTTAGCTCTCATTTCAATGACACAACAGTCCCTGCACTGGAT
>NW_027944262.1:0-217 GCF_054177405.1 Leptonychotes weddellii | reverse complement strand
TGCATGTGCCCAACCTCGCAAGGAAGAGCTACGTCAACTTTTGCACGCTGGCGTCCCCCAGATCAAAATCAGCTTGCAGCTAGGTCTCACGTGGCTTAAAGAGTATTTTTAAATGTCAGGAGATTTTAGGCGAAAAGTGGGCTTTCTCATTCCTGAAAAGTCAGAGGATCTCTCAATGGTGGAGCCACGTTTCTGGGAGCGGACAGTTGCCTGAAAC
>NW_027944261.1:0-217 GCF_054177405.1 Leptonychotes weddellii | reverse complement strand
GGAAATAAACTCGGATTCTGCTCTTTTGAAGAGACATCCTCATAGCAACCCTGAAAGACTGTTTTAAGAAGGAAAGCCAGCTCCCACAACCGCGAGACCACCGTCCCTTCCCCCTATTTCCATGTCCCTATGAGTCTGCATCTGCTTAGTGCTCTGACCCATGCTACCTGGTTTTCTTAGCTCTCATTTCAATGACACAACAGTCCCTGCACTGGAT
>NW_027944260.1:0-217 GCF_054177405.1 Leptonychotes weddellii | reverse complement strand
AGCACATGGCCTGGAGTTTTTGTTAAATGAATATATTTTTGAAAGAAAGTAAGAAACAAAAATTTATTTGTCTCAAAAATTAATGTATATATTTCTTTTTTTAATTTTTATTGTTATGTTAATCACCATACATTACATCATTAGTTTTTGATGTAGTGTTCCATGATTCATTGTTTGCGTATAACACCCAGTGCTCCATGCAGAACGTGCCCTCTTT
>NW_027944259.1:0-217 GCF_054177405.1 Leptonychotes weddellii | reverse complement strand
AAAAAAAAAAAAAAAAGAAATATCCTATTCTATTAAGTGTTTTCTATAAAGGATACTGTTGAATTTTTTCAAAAGCCTTTTCAGCATATGTGGATATAATATGATCTCTTAGATTTACTAGTATTATGAATTATGGTAATATATTTTCTAACATTCAAATGTATGTTTTCCAAATAAAACCCCACATGATTTTTTCTTTAAAAAAAAAAAAAAAAAA
>NW_027944258.1:0-217 GCF_054177405.1 Leptonychotes weddellii | reverse complement strand
ACCCCTCCGATTTCCCCCGCTTCATTCTTCCCCTCCCACTACCTTCTTCTTCTTCTTTTTTTTTTCTTAACATATATTGCATTATTTGTTTCAGAGGTACAGATCTGAGATTCAACAGTCTTGCACAATTCACAGCGCTTACCAGAGCACATACCCTCCCCAGTGTCTATCACCCAGTCACCCCATCCCTCCCACCCCACCCCCCACTCCAACAACA
>NW_027944257.1:0-217 GCF_054177405.1 Leptonychotes weddellii | reverse complement strand
ATCTTGAGGTAACTCAGATGGTATAATAGCAGACAAGGGCTTTTAAATAGCTATTATAAATAGTCAAGGGCATAAAGGCAAATATACCCATAATAAATTAAGATGCATGGAATACCAGCAGAGAAATAGAAACTTTACAGAGTACCTAATTGGAAATTCTGGAATTGTAAAGTATAATAACAGAGAAAATAAATCACTGGATGGGTTTAAGAGCAGA
>NW_027944256.1:0-1258 GCF_054177405.1 Leptonychotes weddellii | reverse complement strand
ATTGAGACCTGATTTGTGACCTAGGATGTAATCTATTCTGGAGAATGTTCCATAGGTACTAGAGAAGAATGTTTATTCTGTTGCTTTGGGATGGAATGTTCTGAATATATCTGTGAAGTCCGTTTGGTCCAGTGTGTCATTTAAAGTCTTTATTTCCTTGTTGATCTTTTGCTTAGATGATCTGTCCATTTCAGTGAGGGGGGTGTTAAAGTCCCCCACTATTATTGTATTGTTGTCGATGTGTTTCTTTGCTTTTGTTATTAATTGGGTTATATAATTGGCTTATATATACAACCATCTTAGGGGCATAGATATTTACAATTGTTAGATCTTCTTGTTGGATAGACCCTTTAAGTATGATATGATGTCCTTCCTCATCTCTTATTATAGTCTTTGGTGAAAAATCTAAATTTTCTGATATAAGGATTGCCACCCCAGCTTTCTTTTTGTGTCCATTAGCATGGTAAATGGTTTTCCACCCACTCACTTTCAATCTGGGGATGTCTTTGGGTCTAAAATGAGTCTCTTGCAGACAGCATATCAATGGATCTTGTTTTTTTATCCAGTCTGATACCCATTGTCTTTTGATTGGGGCATTTAGCCCATTTACATTCAGGGTAACTATTGAAAGATATGAATTTAGTGCCACTGTATTGCCTGTAGGATGACTGTTACTGTATATTGTCTCTGTTCCTTTCTGGTCTATGTTACTTTTAGGCTCTCTCTTTGCTTAGAGGGCTTGTAGGGCTGGTTTCCTGTTTGCAAATTCCTTTAGTTTTTGTTTGTCCTGGAAGCTTTTTATCTCTCCTTCTATTTTCAGTGACAGCCTAGCTGAACATAATATTCTTGGCTGCATATTTTTCTCATTTAGTGCTCTGAATATATCATGCCAGTCCTTTCGGGCCTGCCAGGTCTCTGTGGATAGGT
This sequence comes from Leptonychotes weddellii, assembly GCF_054177405.1. Classification (NCBI taxonomy): domain Eukaryota; kingdom Metazoa; phylum Chordata; class Mammalia; order Carnivora; family Phocidae; genus Leptonychotes; species Leptonychotes weddellii. Next base: position 331 of record NW_027944256.1, on the reverse strand, counting down.
CTGTTGCCAATCTAATGCTTCTGCCATTGTAGGTTACATATCTCTTCTCCCGAGCTGCTTTCAGGATTTTCTGTCTCTGAGACTCATAAGTTTTACTCTTAGATGTTGGCGTGTTGACCTATTTTTATTGATTTTGAGGGGGGTTCTCTGTGCCTCCTGGGTTTTGATGCCTGTTTCCTTCCCCAAATTAGCGAAGTTCTCTGCTATAATTTGCTCCAATATACCTTCTGCCCCTCTCTCTCTTTCTTCTTCTTCTGGGATCCCAATTATTCTAATATTCTTTCATCTTATGGTATCACTTATCTCTCGAATTCGTCCCTCATGATCCAGT
>NW_027944255.1:0-217 GCF_054177405.1 Leptonychotes weddellii | reverse complement strand
GGGGGGGGTCCCCGCCTGGCCCAACTCCCAAAGTGCAATATGGCGCCCAGCCTCTCCTGCCCGCCCCCTCCCCGCACCCGTGCTGTGATCTGCGTGTTTGTGCAGCTGTGTCTCCCCTTGTGCCGGTCCCGGTCCTGACACCCTCCCCACACAGGCCCCCTGGGACAGGGAGCTCAGAGCAATAACCCCGCCCCCAGCCCCCGCCCAGGAGGGCCCC
>NW_027944254.1:0-217 GCF_054177405.1 Leptonychotes weddellii | reverse complement strand
AGATTGAGCCCCATATTGGGTGTACAGATTACTTAAAACAAACAAACAAAAAACCAAAAATTCAAGTCTTCTGATATACTTACTGCGATTTTCCTTTTGTTCTGTTAATTACCGAAGGAGGAGAGAATATTGGCATTTCCAGCCACAATTACGGATTTTTTATTTCTTTGTAGTTGTGACAGTTCTTGCTTTATTGTGTTAGGTGTCCCTCACTTTG
>NW_027944253.1:0-217 GCF_054177405.1 Leptonychotes weddellii | reverse complement strand
CATTATGAATAGAGCTAGTGCGCATAACTGCATGTGAGGTTTTGTTTGGAAATAGTTTTTCAAAGCAGTAGTCTAAATACTAGAAGTGCAGTTGTTGGATCTTAACATGAGACTTATTTAGGTTTGGAGAAAATGGCCAAACTGTCTTCTGAAGGGACAGTTGCTGCCATTCCTCACCTTCCAGCAATTGGTATTCCTGTTTTTGGAGTTTAGCATT
>NW_027944252.1:0-217 GCF_054177405.1 Leptonychotes weddellii | reverse complement strand
TCAGCATCACTGTTAACACCATCGCAATCGCCTAGACACTTGATTGACTCTTTTTCTCAGGGTGAATGCCATCATCTAACACATCATATATTTAGCTCTATAAAGATTGAGACTTTGTTTTTTTGTTTGTTTGTTTTAAAAGATTTATTTATTTATTTGAGAGAGCGAGAATGAGAGAGAGAGAGAGCACATGAGAGGGAGGAGGGTCAGAGGGAGA
>NW_027944251.1:0-217 GCF_054177405.1 Leptonychotes weddellii | reverse complement strand
CTGATTTATTAAATCCTGAGGTGATTCATATGCATATTCAAATTTGAGAAATACTGCTTAGGCATTAATTCTCAAACTTTGATGTATATCAGAATCCCTTGGAGAGCTGATAAGGAATGCCAGGGATGCCTGGCTGGCTCAGTCGGTAGAGCATGCGACTCTTGATCTTGGGGTCCTGAGTTTGAGCCCTATGTTGGGTATAGAGATTACTTTTAAA
>NW_027944250.1:0-217 GCF_054177405.1 Leptonychotes weddellii | reverse complement strand
GGGCGCCTGGGTGGCTCAGTTGGTTAAGCGACTGCCTTCGGCTCAGGTCATGATCCTGGAGTCCCGGGATCGAGTCCCGCATCGGGCTCCCTGCTCGGCAGGGAGTCTGCTTCTCCCTCTGACCCTCCTCCCTCTCATGCTCTCTGTCTCTCATTCTCTCTCTCTCAAATAAATAAATAAAATCTTTAATAAATAAATAAATAAATAAATAAATAAA
>NW_027944249.1:0-217 GCF_054177405.1 Leptonychotes weddellii | reverse complement strand
TCGCAAAGCCTCCTCAGAGTCTGAGCTGCCTGCCTCCCTCTTAAAGGACGCTAGTGATTACAGTGGATTCACCTGTTTAATCCAGAACTCTCCACCGCGTGAGTCTCAGATTAATCACACCTGCAAATCCTCTGGGCCCACATAAGAGCACATTCGCAGCTTCTGGGATTAGGACGCGGGCATCTTGGGCATCTTGGGCGGAGGGCATTATTCTGAC
>NW_027944248.1:0-217 GCF_054177405.1 Leptonychotes weddellii | reverse complement strand
GGATACTATGTAATTTGATCAAAGTCACATAGGTAAGTGGAAAGGTTGAGATTTAAATTGAAATGGGCCTAACTCTAAGATTCTGCCTTTTCTGAAAAGATACACTACTTCTCTCAGGAAGTAAGGCAGCAGGACCCACTTCATATAGTACAGGGTCTTTAGCCCTGTGTCCCGTGAATGGAATTTGTGGTAGGCTCAGACTTGGATCAGAGTCATT
>NW_027944247.1:0-217 GCF_054177405.1 Leptonychotes weddellii | reverse complement strand
CCTAAGAGATAAATATACAGGGCTTATTAGTGGAGCTTTCAGAACACCACTGTTTTCCTAATTAAAAAGAATGGACTGGGTTGGAAAATTTGTTTTTCTTTTGCACTTTTCCCTTCTTGGAACACAGTTTTGAGGCTGATGATGCAGCAGCCATCTTGTAACCATAAGATGCAAGTATGAAGATGCTAATCACATGTAAGAATGGCATGACTAAAGG
>NW_027944246.1:0-217 GCF_054177405.1 Leptonychotes weddellii | reverse complement strand
TATCACATCCCACAGGGCCCCTTGCAAGCTCACTGGAAAGTTCTCATGGTTGGTTTTCATTTACTCAACAAATATTTGTTAAGTACCTAACGTTTGCTATGGGTATATGGGTATAGAATGCAAAGGTGTTTGTCTCCTTATATCATGTAGAATAGAGACGATTCTGTTTTCAGCTCCTATGAATGTCCTCTCTTTTGAAGGTAAGTGAAAAAGTGAC
>NW_027944245.1:0-1258 GCF_054177405.1 Leptonychotes weddellii | reverse complement strand
GGAAGGAGAGGTTAGAGGTGGGGGGGGGCTTGGGAACAGTGGGTGTATGTGGTTCCACAAGGTGGGACAGTATGAGTGCCCATCTCTGATGCAGGATGACTTATATCTCATGTTTCCAAGAGATAGGATCAGCCCCTCACCCAGGGAACTGTTCGTCAGGAGTCCGAGGGACGCACGTATCTACTTACTCTTGTCGGACCCTTGATGAAACGTCACCTGTGCCTTGTGTTGGGGAGGAAGTATTTCCTGTGCTCTTCAAGGTCCCTCTGGCTGAATCAGACTCAAATTGATATTTGGCGGATATGCAGGTCAAAATCAAAATTAATAGCCTGAATAACGTGAATCCACACAGACATGCAGAATTCCAAAGACAGTCAGGCAACATGACACTTATATGGGTGAAATAGAGGGATAGGGATCTGACGATCAAAGAGGAGAAAGAGCATTAACAGGAAGGTGAGAGGATACATTTGCAAAACAAAGGTTGTCTTGCTATGTAGATACATGTCTTAGGTAAAGAGGACACCCTACAAATAGCTGTGTTCCTGGTTCAAGCAGGCAGTTTTGTGGGAGGTATAGAGCTTTTCCTAAATCTGTTGAGATTCCTTTCCTTTTAAGAAAATAATGGTCACACCAAAGTGGCTCAACTTGGGGCAGCCTAGTCTTGGCCACTTCCCTCCCTCCTCTGAAACTTCCCAAAGTTACACATGTCCAAAGTTGGGCTAGACGATTGTTCAGTTTGGTTGACACCCTCCTGACAATAAGTCAGTTTAGTTAAACTTATTTCAGGAGGGAGGGATGCATGTGTGTTCTCAAAGAAAGGCCTGCGGTTCTAGAAATCAGGTATTAAACAAGAGGCATTTCTATGGAAACAAACAAAATGATGGTTAACGATTGTATCAAAGTATAAAGCAGTTCCCAAGTTCTGAGGGTACCCAAGGGAGAAGACTTCTAGATGTCAAGCTCAAATATCTTCAGATAGAGTGACAGCAAGCTGTGACAATCTGACAGATTTTCCTGGTTTGTAGTTCAAATGTGTCTGCTGATCCCTGGGTGGCCCACAGAGCAACAGGGACAAAGACCGTCTCTATGTGAGCTGCTCTGGCGGTTTTTCTGAAGTTTACATCGTGTTGTTTGTATTTACTTTTCAGGAGTTCAGGGAAAAAGGCAGTTTGAGCCCAACTCAGAAAGTGAGAGATAAATTGTAATGTTAGTTTTGAGACTTGTAGCCAGACATTGTAGGAAGCTAGAGAATATC
>NW_027944244.1:0-217 GCF_054177405.1 Leptonychotes weddellii | reverse complement strand
CACTTCAGATCCACTGACTTCTCTTATTTATGCTCCCATCGGCTCCAGTGTGGTCTCTGCTTATGATTCCACCCAACCGACTCTCATGAGGTCAGCAAAGGCATCTAGTTTTCTGACACGCCAGGCAGTTTCAATCCACATCTTCCAGGAATCCACTGATGGTCTTCGAAGCACATTTATGTCCTTAAATATACTCATCAGCATCCTCTCTTATTAT
>NW_027944243.1:0-217 GCF_054177405.1 Leptonychotes weddellii | reverse complement strand
AGGCTGCCAGTGCTCCAGGATCCTCTGCCACTTCCCACTGTGGTCAAGCAGTGTGTAGCAGTTTCCTTATCTGCAAACTGGGGAGATAATAATTTTGACCCCATGAGGTAGTGGTTAGATTTAATGAACTAATATTTGTAGGACTCTTGGAGCATGGACTGGCTCAGGATTAGCATGTGGTGGATGTTAGCTACCATCATCATCACCACCATCACCA
>NW_027944242.1:0-217 GCF_054177405.1 Leptonychotes weddellii | reverse complement strand
GAGCTGGCATACCAACAACACCATCATTAATTAATATTGACTAAGTGTCCAAAGTCTGCTGGGCACTGCAGAGCAAGAAAAATTCCTGGCATTAAGACGAAAAGAAGATCAAGACAAAAGGTCAACATCTTCTCATGTCGATTTCCCCCAGGAAGGTGGACAGTATGGGAGGCCATCGCACTCACTTAGGGGTATTCTTTTAGGGAAATGGAAACAA
>NW_027944241.1:0-217 GCF_054177405.1 Leptonychotes weddellii | reverse complement strand
GGGACCTAAAACCACCAGCGCTCCAGCCCTCCTGCCCTGTTTATTAAGTCAGTGTGGGAAGAAGGGAGCAAAGAGCCTTGTGTCCTCCCAGAAATCTCTGAGACATACTCCAAGGGAACTGTGTGGGTTACAGGGCTTGCCCACAAATGCCGAAAAACAGGCATGACCACAAGCTCTGCAACATTGTCATGATAATAATAATTATAGTTAACACCGA
>NW_027944240.1:0-217 GCF_054177405.1 Leptonychotes weddellii | reverse complement strand
TACAAGGTTAATATTGTTAAAAAAAAAAATGAATGTCCTAGAAGAGGATCCCTCAACCGCTGACCTTGTTAACAATGGGCCTGAAGGGCGCCTGGGTGGCTCAGTTGGTTAAGCGACTGCTTTCGGCTCAGGTCATGATCCTGGAGTCCCTGGATCGAGTCCCGCATCGGGCTCCCTGCTCGGCGGGGAGCCTGCTTCTCCCTCTGACCCTCCCCCC
>NW_027944239.1:0-217 GCF_054177405.1 Leptonychotes weddellii | reverse complement strand
GAAACTGGGGGGCTGGCCATCACAGCAGTCACCACTGCAACCTCCTCCACACCCACAGCTGCACTGCTGCCTGCACCCACCCAGACTGGGATTGCTCACAGTTTTAAAGGAACAGAGGGCAGAGACAAGCAGAGGCCTGGGTCACTGCTGAGAGAATGGCTGGGGGCATGCACTGCCTGTGGGAGGCTGCGGTTTTCAGCGTCACTAACAGAGCAAG
>NW_027944238.1:0-217 GCF_054177405.1 Leptonychotes weddellii | reverse complement strand
GCAGAAAATATTTAATGAATATGTTACACAGCATGACCTGTGTGGATAGAACATCTTCTCTAAAAGAGTAGAGCAGTAGGAGGTAATTAGAGCTCTCCATGATATTTATTGCTTGTAATCTTCCATTGACATTTGAAGTTGATAGGCAGTATTTAAAGTTTTCTACTATTGGATTAGGCATGCAGCTTTCCAAACTCTACCTAACATAAAGGTTCAT
>NW_027944237.1:0-217 GCF_054177405.1 Leptonychotes weddellii | reverse complement strand
TTTTATATACTTTAAGTGCTAAGATCGTAAATGATCTTACCACACACAAACTGTAAATATGTGATGTTGATGGATATGTTAAATAACAATATTGTGGAAAGATGTCCATCAACAGATGACTGGATAAAGAAGATGTGGTATATATATACAATGGAATATTATGCAGCCATCAAAAGGAATGAGATCTTGCCATTTGCAATGACGTGGATGGAACTGG
>NW_027944236.1:0-217 GCF_054177405.1 Leptonychotes weddellii | reverse complement strand
TGGTTCTTCTCACATCCGCATAAAAAGAGGCACAAAAACCAATGGCTCGCCTGCCATCTTGTGCTCATCTGTGTCCAGGAAAACCTCATGGTGGTGAAAATACGCTCCTTCACTCCTAATGTTACCTCATTACTCGGAATCAACAGGATTGATAGCTGCTCTTTGACATAACATATCTTGCTAGATGATGAGTTTCCCTCCTTGACGCGAGCCTCTT
>NW_027944235.1:0-217 GCF_054177405.1 Leptonychotes weddellii | reverse complement strand
TCCTTGTATTTTTTTTTATTTTTTTTATTCTTATGTTAATTCCCATACATTACATCATTAGTTCTAGATAAAGTGTTCCATGATTCATTGTTCGTGCACAACACCCAGTGCTCCATGCACCCAAGTTTCCTTGTAAATAAAAAATTACTATCAACTACAAATTTGTTGAAGGCCTACTGTATGACAAGAACCGTTCTAGGTGCTCAGGATAGGTTAG
>NW_027944234.1:0-1258 GCF_054177405.1 Leptonychotes weddellii | reverse complement strand
CCTTCGGCTCAGGTCATGATCCCAGGGTCCTGGGATCGAGCCCCGCATCGGGCTCCTGGCTCAGCGAGGAGCCTGCTTCTCCCTCTCCCTCTGCCTCTCTCCCTGCTCATGCTTTCTCTCTCTCTCTCTCTGTATCTCTGTGTCTCAAATGAATAAATAAAATCTTAAAAAAAAAGATTTTTCCTAATTTGATTAAAACTATAAACCCAGAGATCCAAGAATCTCAACAATCTTAAGCACTAGAAACACACACACAAAAACTACATCAAGCCATAACATAACTATAACCAAGTTGCACAAAGTTAGTGATAAAAAAAATCCTAAAAGCAGCCACAGAATAAAAACAATGAGGTATTCAAAAATAAATATAAAGATGACAGTATATATCTTCTCAGGAACAACGCAAGTGAAAAGACAGAGACACAATATCTTTAAAATACTGAAAGAAAAAATCAAACTGTAATTCTACATCCAGAAAAAATATCTTTCAAAAATGATAAAATAAATAAAACTCCATTTCTAATAAACATTAAGCAAACTAGAAAAATATTTTATTCTGATGCCATGATATATGTGTGGACTTCTCTAAAGAGCCTGAAATTTTCCCAAGTTACATCCTAAAAAAAAGTGCAGTTCTCATTGACTATAGTAAAATCCACAAATCTTTAGTGTAGTGGTTGATGAATTTTTACATGTACATACATTCATGTAACAGACCAAGTTATAGAATATTTATATCCCCTGGATGTCTCCTTTACATACATTAGTGTTAGCCCTTAGTAAACACTCAACTTTCATCATAGATCAGTATGGCCTATTTCCGACTCCTTATAGCTAGAATCATACAGAATACATTCTCATGTGTTTAATTTATTTAACTATAATATTATGAATGTGAGATTCCTGTATGGTTGTATAGTATCCCTTTGTGAAAGAAAGGGAAGGAGGAAGGAAGGAAGGAAGGAAGGAAGGAAGGAAGGAAGGAAGGAAGGAAGGAAGGAAGGAAGGAAAAATAGAGGAAGAAAGAGGGGAAGAGAGAAAGAAGGAGAGAAAGGAGGGAGGGAGGCAAGGAACAGGAAAGGAAAGGAAAGGAAAGGAAAGGAAAGGAAAGGAAAGGAAAGGAAAGGAAAGGAAAGGAAAGGAAAGGAAAGGAAAGAGAAGGGAAGGAAAAACATTACCCATCTTAATGTTGATAGATTTGGGGCTGTTTGTCAAATAATCATCTATGAACATTTTGTACATCGTTTTGGTAGACATA
>NW_027944233.1:0-12557 GCF_054177405.1 Leptonychotes weddellii | reverse complement strand
ATGGCATTTCTATTTTTAATTTTGGGGAGAAACCTCCATACTGTTTTCCACAGTAGCATACCAATTTACATTCCCACCAACAGTGTATGAGGGCTCCCTTTTCTTCACATCCTCACCAACACTAGTTATTTCTTGTCATTTTGATTTTAGCCATTTTGACAGGTGTAAGGTGAGGTATCTCATTGTGGTTTTGATTTATAGTTCTCTGATGATGAGTGATGATGAGCATCTTTTCATGTGTCTATTAGTCATCTGTATGTCTTCTTTGGAAAAATGTCTGTTCAGGTCCTCTGCCCATTTTACTGTCTTATTTTTTCTTTATTATGTTATGTTAATCACCATACATTACATCATTAGTTTTTGAGGTAGTGTTCCATGATTCATTGTTTGCATATAACACCCAGTGCTCCATGCAGAACGTGCCCTCTTTAATACCCATCACCAGGCTAACCCATCCTCCCACCCCCCTCCCCTCTAGAACCCTCAGTTTGTTTTCATCGTCAGGTAGGATAATCCTCTGCCCGTTTTAAAATCAGATTATTTGTGTGGTTTTTTTTGGTGTTGAGTAGTATAAGTTCTTTATATATTTTGGATATTAATCCCTTATTGCCTATGTCATTTGCAAATATCTTCTCCTATTTACTAGGTTGCCTTTTTGTTTTGTTCATGGTTTCCTTCACTGTGCAAAACCTTTTCATTCTGGTGTAGTCTCAATAATTTAATTTTGCTTTTGTTTTTCTTGCCAGAGGAGACATATCTAGAAAAATGTTGCTATGGCCAATGTCAGAAATTACTGTATTCTCTTCTAGGAAGTTTATGGTCTCAGATCTCACATGTAGTAGGTCTTTAATCTATCTTGAGTTTATTTTTGTGTATGGTGTTAGAAAGTGGTCCAGTTTCATTCTTTTACACGTAGCTGTCCAGTTTCCCTGCACCATTTATTGAGGAGATTGTCTTTTCCTCATTGTATATTCTTGTCTCTTTTGTCATAGATTAATTGATCATATAAGCATGGGCTTATTTCCGGGCTATCTGTTCTGTTCTATTGATCTATGCATCTATTCTTTTTTTTAAAAACATTTCATTTATTTACTTGAAAGAGCATGAAAGAGAGCACAAGCGGGGGAGAGGGAGAAACAGGCTCCTTGCTGAGTAGGGAGCCCGATTCGGGGCTCAATCCCAGGACCCCTGGGATCATGAACTGAGCCTAAGGCAGACCCTTAGCCAACTGAACCACCCAGGTGCCCCTCTATGCATCTATTCTTGTGCCATTATCGTACTATTTGGATTACTACAGCTTTGTGATATGTCTTGAAATCTGGAATTGTGATACCTTCTGCTTTGTTTTTCTTTCTCAAGACTGCTTTGGCTATTTGGGGTCTTTTGTGGTTCCATACAAATTTTAGTATTATTTGTTCTAGTTTTGTGAAAAATGCAGTTGGTATTTTTGATAGAGATTGCATTGAATCTGTAGATTGCTTGGGGTAATACGGACATCCTAACAATATTACTTCTACCCTTCTACCAATACATGAGCATGGAATATCTTTTCCTTTGTGTCTTCTTCAATTTCTTTTATTGATGTGTTATAGTTTTTAGAGCACAGGTCTTTTACCTCTTTGATTAAGTTTATTCCTAGGTATTTTACTCTTTTTGGTGCAATTGTAAATAGAGTTGTTTTCTCAATTTCTCTTTTGCTACTTCATTATCAGTGTATAGAAATGCTACTGATTTCGGGGTATTAATTTTGTATCCTACAATTTTACTGAATTCATTTATTTTAGTAGTTTTTTTGAGATGTCTTTAGGGGTTTTTTGTATGTTTTTTCTCAAGTTTTTATTTAAATTCCAGTTAGTTAATATACAGTGTAATATTAGTTTCAGGTATAGAATTTAGTGCATCATCACTTACATACAACACCTAGTACTCAACACAAGTCCCCTCCTTTACACATCACCTATTTAATCCATCTCCCTACTCCCCTCCTCTCCAGTAACCCTCAATTTGTTCTCTATGGTTAAGAGTCTGTTTCCCGGTTTGCCCCTCTTCCCCCTCCATGTTTATGTTTTGTTTCTTAAATTCATATGGTATGAATATGAGTGAAATCATATGGCATTTGTCTTTCTCTGACTGACTTATTTTGCTTAGCATAATACTCTCTAGTTCCATCCATGTTGTTGCAAATGGCAAGATTTCATTCTTTTTGATGGCTGAGTAATATTCCATTGTATGTGTGTATACACACACTCCATTGTGTTCCCCTTTCTCCACATCCTCAACAACCTGTGTTGTTAATTTTAGCCATTCTGACTGGTGTGAGGTGATATCTCATTGTGGTTTTGATTTGCATTTCTCTGATGATCAGTGATGTTGAGCATGTTTTCATGTGTTTGTTAGCCATCTGTATGTCTTCTTTGGAAAAATGTCTATTCATGTCTTCTGTGTCTTTAGAATTTTCTATATATAGTATGTCATTTACAAAAAGTGACAAGTAGTAATAGTACAAATTAACTTCTTCTTTACCAATATGGATGCCTCTAATTTATTTTTCTTGTCTAATTGCTGTGGCTAGGACTTCCAGTACTATGTTGAATACAAGTGGCAAGGGTAGACATCTTTGTCTTGTTGCTGATCTTAGAGGAAAACCTCTCATTTTTCACTGAGTAAGATGTTTGCTGTGGGTTTTTCACATATGGCCTTTATTTTGGTGAGGTATATTCCTCCTAAACCCACTTTGTTAAGAGTTTGATCATGAACAAATGATGAATTTTGTCAAATTCTTTTTCTGCATCTGTTAAGATGATCGTATGATTTTTATCCTTCATTTTGTATCACATTGATTGATTTGTAAATATTTGTTCATTCTTGCATCTTCAGAAAAAAATCCCACTTTATTGTGGTGAATGATCCTTTTAATGTATTGTTGAATGTGATTTGCTAATATTTTGTTAAGGATTTTTGCATCCATGTTTATCAGGGCTATTAGCCTGTAGTTTTCTTTTTTGTAGTGTTTTTGTCTGGTTTTGGTATCACAGTAATACTGGACTCATAGAATGTATTTGGAAGCTTTACTTCCTCTTCTATTTTTTGAAACAGTTTGGTAGAATTTGTGAAGACATCTGGTCCTGGACTTTTACTTTATTTTTTGATTACTGACTCAATTTAATTGCTAGTAATCAATCTGTTCAAATTTTCTATTTCTTCCTAATTCAGTTTTGGAAGATTGTATGCTTCTAGGAATTTATCTGTTTCTAGTTTGTTCCATTAGTTGGCATATAATTTTTTTGTAGTATTCTCTTATAATCCTTTCTGTTTCTGTGATGTCAGTTGTTACTTCTTCCCTCTCATTTCTGATTTTATTTATTTGGATTCTCTCTTTTTTTTCTTGATGAGTCTGGCTAAGAGTTTATCAATTTTGTTTAACTTTTCAAAGAACCAGCTCTTGGTTTTGCTGATCTTTTTAAATTGTTTTTTAGTCTCTATGTCATTTATTTCTGCTCTGATCCTTATTATTTTCTTCCTTCTACTCACCTTGGAATTTGTTCTTATTTTTCTACTTTGTTTAGGTGTAAGTTTAGGATGTTTATTTGAGCTTTTTCTTGTTCCTGGAGGTAGGCCTGTATCATTATGTATTTCCTTCAGAACTGCTTTTGCTGAGTCCCAAAGAATTTGGGTCATTATGTTTTTATTTTCCTTGTCCCTATGTATTTTTAATTTCTTCTCTGATTGTTTCATTGACCCATTGGTTATTTAGTATTATGCTGTTTAGCTTCTACATGTTTGTGTCTTTTTCAATTTTTTTCTTCTGAAGTCTAGTTTCATACTGCTGTGGTCAGAAAAGATGCATGGTATGATTTCAGTCTTCTTAAATTTATTGAGGCTTGTCTTGTGGCTTACCAAGTGATCAATCTTGGAGAATGTTCCATGCACACTTGAAAGGGATGTGTATTCTGCTGGTCTGGAATGGAATGTTCTTTAAATACCTGTTATGTCCATCTGATCTGTCATTCAAAGACACTGTTTGTTTATCGATTTTTCTGCATGGATGATCTAACCATTGATGTAAGTGGGGTGTTAAAGTTCCCTACTTTTATTTTATTACCATCAATTTCTCTCTTTATGTCCATTAATATTTGCTTTATGTACTTAGGTGCATAGATATTTATAATTGTTATATCCTCTTGTTGGATTGATCACTTTATCATTATGTAATGCCTTTCTTTGTCTCTTGTTACAGTCTTTGTTTTAAAGTCTATTTTGTCAGATACAAGTATTTCTACTCTGGCTCTTTTTTCCATTTCCATTTGCATGGTAAACATTTTTCCATCCATTCCATTAGGATTTTTAGGTCTGAGGTAAGTCTCTTATAGGCAGAATATATCTGGGTCTTGTTTTTTTTTTTTTTTTTTAAGATTTAATTTATTTGAGAGAGAGAGAGCATGCATGAGTGGGGGGAGGAGGAGCAGAGGGAGAGGGACAAGCAGATCCCACACTGAGTGTGGAGCCTGACACAGAGCTTGATCTCATGACCCTGAGATCATGACCTGAGCCAAAATCAAGGGGCAGATGCTCAACGGACTGAGCCACACAGTTGCCCCTGGGTCTTGTTTTTTTTTAATCCCTTCTGCTACTTTGTGTCTTTTGATTGGAATATTTAGGCCATTTGCACTTAAAGTAATTATTGATAAGTATGTACTTATTACTATTTTGCTATTTGTTTTCTGGTCGTCTTTGTAGTTCTCTGTTCCTTTCTTATTTTGCTCTCTTTCTTTGGATTAATGAGTTTCTGTAGTGTTATGTTTGGCTTTCTTTATCTGTTAGAGGTTTGGATTTGTGGTTACCATGAAGTTCTTATATAGCATCCTAAGTATGTGACAGTCTATATTAATTTGATGGTCATTTAAATTCAAACACATTCTAAAAAAAAAAAAAGACTTTCTTTTTTTTACTCCCTCCATGTTTATATATATACTGTCATATTTTACATATTTTTATTCATAATTTTCTTACACCTAACTATGGCCATTTCTTTTCCACTTAAAGAAGTCCCTTTAACATTTCTTGTAGGGTCAGTTTAGTGGTGATAAACTCTATCTTTTGTTTGTCTGGGAAACTCTTTATCTCTCCTTCAAATCTGAATGATAATTTTGCTGGGTAGAATAATCCTGGATGTAGGTTTTTTCCTTTTAGCATTTTGAGTATATCATGCCATTCTCTTCTCTGGCTTACAATATTTCTGCTGAAAAATCAGCTGATAGTCTTATAGGTTTTCCCTTGTAAGTAATCTTTTGCTTCTCTATTACTGCTTTTAAAATAATCTCTACCTTTAAACTTTGCTGTTTTAATTATTATGTGTCATGGTGTGGACCTCCTTGGGTTCATCTTGTTTGGAACTCTCTGTGCTTCTTGGAACTGGATGTTTATCTCCTCTATTTAGGGAAGCTTTCAGCTATTATTTCTGCAAATAAGTTTTCTGTCCCCTTTCTCTCTTCTTCTGGGACCCCTATAATGTGAATGTTTATTCACTTGATGTTGTCCAAGAGATCCCTTAATGTATTCTCATTTAAAAAATTTTCCCTTCCCTCCCTTCCCTTTCCCTCCATCCCCCCTTTCTTTCTTTCTTTCCTTTCTTTTTTCTTTTCTTTCTTTTCTTTCTTTCTTTCTTTCTTTCTTTCTTTCTTTCTTTCTTTCTTTCTTTCTTTCTTTCTTTCTCTTTCTTTCCTTCCTTCCTTCCTTCCTTCCTTCCTTTCTTTTACTTCCTCCCTCCTTCTCTCCTTTCCTCTCTTCTCCTCTCCTTTCCTCTGTCTGTCCATCTTTCCGTCTTTCTTTCTCTGTTCAGCTTGGGTACTTTCCATTACCCTGTCTTCCAGATTGCTGATACATTCATTCTTTTGCATCCACTAGTGGACTGTTGATTCCCTCTAGTGCGTTTTTTTTTTTAATTAAAGATTTTTAAAAATTTATTTATTAGAGCGAGCGAGAGAGTGAATGAATGAGCAGGCGGAGGGGGAGAGGGAGAGGTAGAAACAGACTCCCCATGGAACAGGGAGCCCAACATAGGGCAGGACTCGATCCCAGGACCCTGGGATCATGACCTGAGCCAAAGGCAGACACTTAACCAACTGAGCCATCCAGGTGCCCCCCCTCTAGTGTGTTTTTTATTTCAGTTTCATATTCTTCAACTCTGATTGGTTCTTTTTTATATTTTCTATCTCTTTATTGAAAGTCTCACTGAGTTCTTCCAGTATTCCCTCTAGCCCAGTGAGTATCTTTATGGTCATTACTTTAAATTCTTTATCAGGCATATTGCTTATCTCTGTTTCACTTAGTTTTTCTGAGTTGTTTGTTATCATTATTTCTTTTAGTGAATATTCCTTTGTCTCCCCATTTTGCTTGACTTTCTGTGTTTGTTTCTATGGATTAGGTGGAAGAGTTACTTCTTTTAAACTTGAAGTGATGGTCTTGTGTATGGTTGTCTCCTATGTATACTGTGTGTGGTTGGTGACTTTGCTGGCTGACTGGAGCTGTGGCTACTGTGGGATGGGGATCCTGGGGTTTTCCACACAGTGGACACCCTGTCAAGACAGCTAAAGGTGAAGTGGATGCAGGCCAGCATGTTCCAGATTTCTATGTGTTGAGGGCACCCTTGTAGGTAGCTGAAGCTGAAATGAGTGCAACCTGGGGCATCCTAGGATGCCCTGGCAAGATGGCTGGAGCTGAGGTGATGTGTGGACCAGGAAGTCTCTGAGCTTTCTGTGCAGAGGGTATCCTGGCAGGATAGCTAAAACTAAGGTGGGTGCATGCTGGGGGGATATGGGGCTCTGTGCACAAACGGCACCTTGGCAAGATAGCTGAAGCTGAAATAGATGTAAACTGAGATGTTCCAGGGTCTTGGCACAAAGGGTTCTTTGGAGAGGTGCCTGGAGATGAGGCAGGGTACAAGTTGGGACGTCTTAGTACTCTATGCACAGGGGGTACACTGTAGGACAGCTAAAGCTAAAATAAGTGTGGGCTGGTTTGGTCCCTGGGCTCTCTGCACAAAATGTGCCCTAGCAGGACAGCTGAAGCTGAATTGGGTGCAAATCATGGTGCCCCAAGGTGTTTAGCACAGTGGGTGTTTTGGCACGGTGACTGGAGCTGAGGCTGGTGTGGGTGTTCCAGGGTGCTTCGCATGGTGGGCACCTGTCAGAGCAGTTGGATATGAAGCAGATGTCAACAGAGAGGTTCCAGAGCACTCTGCACTGGAGGTGCCCTAGCAAGCTATCTGAAGCCAAAGTAGTGTAGGCTTGGAATGTTCCAGGGTGCTTGGCACCTGTATCACCTTGGCGCATAGGCTTGGGTTGCAATGAATGTTAACCAGGGGTGTCCTGGTGTGTATTGCCCTGTGGCCACCTTGGTGGGACAGCTGGGGCTGGTGTGAGCTATGAGCCCAGTGTTCACTGAGGCAGCAGGCTAGTTAGACTGGCCAGGCTGTGCACTAGTCTGCTTTCAAGGTGGGGGAGAGTGTAGATCATATTTGTCACCCCCTCCCACCTGGAGAACATTGCAGCATCTCCCCCCCACCATTTGGTGGAGATCAAGCTGGCTTTTTTATATGCCAATTGCTCTTGTAAACCACAGCTTTTTTTCTGTCCCCAAGGACAGAGGTATCTGTTCCTGGTCCCTCTGTACCATCGCTCCACATTGCAGTTTGAAGTGTTGGGAGTGAGGTTCCCTTCATTACCATGTCTTCATTTCTCTTGCTGTTCTCTATGTGTTCTCTCTAACTTTGGTTGTGCAAAAGATGTTCAGTGACCCCCAGTTCTTTAGGAGGAACGTTCTATAAATAGGTGTAATTTAGTGTTCTGTGGAGGAGATGAGTTCAGATTCTTCCTATATTGCCATCTTGGACCAGAAACCCCTAGCATTGGGTTTTATCATTTAAACATCTTTTCAAATTTCAGGTGGGAAAATACTATTTTATTGTGTAAATGGACAAATTAACATTTCTCTTGTAAGTGGCATGGTTGAACAATGTTTTCAAATATGCCTGTGGGTATTATGAGGCCTCTCGCCCACCAGAGAATGTGCATTATCTCAGGAACAAAAGAAAAGCTCTGCTCTCTGGCCATGTGGGTGGGGAAATGATGTGGCAATATTCCTATTCTCCTTTGATTTATCTTTTTTTCCTCTCCTTTTAAGTCCCTTCACAGTTTTAAATTTCTCTTCTCTATTGGCTGGGGCCCCACGTGCTTATTGCTTTGTCCTTATCTAGGGTGTCTTTGAGATCAAAGGACAGGGCTGTGAAGTCCCAGGAAGTTGTTCCATGTGAGAAAATTCTGATGTGCTACATAAATTTCCCATTTAATTCTTGGGGCACCTGGATGGCTCAGTTGGTTAAGCATGTGACTCGGTTTCAGTTTATGATCTTAGGGTTGTGAGATTGAGCCCTCTGTTGGGCTCCATGCTGAGTATGGAGTCTGCTTGAGATTCTTTCCCTCTCCTCCTCCCCTCCCCCAACTTGTGCACGTGCTCCCCCCCTCTAAAATAAATAAAGTCTTTAAAAAATTTTCCCATTTAATTTTTAAAACATCTGCCTATGGTGGGGACCCTTAAATACATCTCACAGATGAAGAAACAGAGGCTTAGAGATGTTAAGACACAAACCCAGCATCTCAGGACAAATATCTAAGAGGCAATTCCTTTGGCTGCTTTTCTAGTCTTCACTTAACCAAATCATCTTCAGACATCAAGATTCTGTTTAAGTTCCAGAGGAGAGAGGCTGCTAACTCTCCATCTTGAAGAGAAACCTATTGTCTCACTCTGCACAGTCAAGGAATAGAAGTCTTGTCTCTCATTTAGGAAGGAGTTGTGGAATTTAGCTCAGCACTAGGCTTATACTTCAGAGAAAGAAGAGAGAAATGAGAAAGGTAGAGAAAAACAGAACATCCATTCTCCTCAGGGAACCTAACTCCTGAGTTTGGCCTTGGTTCCAGTTCCATGTCTGTCACTAAAATCTGATGTGACTTTGCTAAATTCCTTCTCAGTTCTGGGTCTCTATTTCCCCATCTATTGAATTTTTATTCTAGTAACTGTACTTTTTATATTTGAGCTCTAATTCTGAGCTCTTTTCTGTTCACCTGTTTTTGCTTCATAGTCTCCTGTTCTTGTTTTATGGTGGTTATTCCTTCCTTTGAATCATTTAATATATTCGTTGTTAAGTCCTTTTTAGATTGCTCCTATTCTCTACTTTTTCAGAGGTAAATTCTTGCAGTTGGGGAGTTTGTGGGAACCTGAAGAGGTGGTTGTGAATCCATCACTTTAGGATATTTCTCCCAGGTACACCTGGTTAGGGCGTTATGAGAGCACATACTCTTGACTTTGTATATTAGTGGCCCCTACACTGTCCTAGCCTCCCACTGGTGTGTGTGGGGGCTTCAGTCCTGTCATTGGGCACCTCTGCTGTTGTCTCTTGTTCATGTTCATGTTTTCCTGTTATTTCTAAGGTTTGGAGTGAGATGGGTAGTTTCAGTGTGTACTTGGTTTGCTATCTTGAATGGAACTCCAATTTTATAATCTATAAACATCACAGATGAAATGGAAGCTCATAGAGGTGGCCTGACTTGCCCAAGAACACACACATAGGAAGGAGAATTATAATCTGGCTAAACCCTCTCCATTCCCCTGCATCTAGCAGCCTGGGTGCTAATCTCAGCTTTGACTCATTGCTAGCTATGTGTTCCTTGGCCAATTTTTAAAAATTCTGTTAGCTGGGGAGTAACAGCTATCAGTATCTCTATCCCTCAGACATACAAGACAAACTCAACACTGTGTCCTTGGCAGAAATGAAAAAATATGACAAGGTTTAACCTGGTATATTAGAGAAGGTGTGGGATCTGGAGTCTGGGTATATGACCTCAGGCAGGTCACTTAGCCTCTTTGAGTCTCAGTTTTCTCATCTATAAAATAGGGTCAATAATCATACTTATCTCTCTTGCTAGATGAGTGTGAAGTGAGAAAATGCACAAGGTTGGTTCATAGTAGGTGCTTCATAAACATTACTTCCAGTGAGGAAAGCAGACTGGGGGCTATGGGAATGTAAGAATGTGACAGTTGATTCATCAAATCCATCAGAGTTTTGGAAACCAAGTGGGAAGAGATTCTCCATGGACTCAAAGAAAGAACAAAAATATGAGGGAAGGACCCAGGGAAGACAGATTTTAGCTTCATTTTAGAAAAACTATGTGAACTTAACCAATCTGGAAGGAGTTGACTTTAGAGGGAATGAGTTCCCAGCCACCTAAGGGGACCAAACAGAGTCCAGCAATAAATCCATACAACTATGGCCAATTGATGTTTGACAAGGGAGCTAAGTCTGTTTATTGGGAAGGAATAGTCTCTTCAACAAATGGTGCTGGGACAACTGGATTCCCAGATGCAAAAGAATGAAGTCATACTTCTACCTCACATCATATATAAAAATTAACTGAAAATGGCTCAAAGACCTAGATATAAAAGCCAAAAAAACCCCCAACAAACCAAAACCAAAAACCCCCCAAAAGCAAACAACAACAACAACAATAACAACAAAACCAAACTCCAAAAACTCTTAGAAGAGAACATAGAAGTAAATCTTAATGATCTTGGATTTGGCAATGGATTCTTAGATATGATACTAAAACCATAAATAACAAAGAAAAATAGATAAATTGGCTTTCAACAATATTAAACTTTTGTGCATCAAAGGACATTATTACAAAAGTGAAAAAAAACCCCACAGATGGGGAACACTTTGCAAACCATGTATTTGATAAGGATCTAACATTCAGAATATATAAAGAACAGCTACATTTTATAACAAAAAGACAACCCAATTAAAAACTGGGCAAATGACTTGAATAGACATTTCTCCAAAGAAGATATAAGAATGCAAATCTAAGCATAAATACTTTGAAATCAAATTGACGTGTCAGTTGTTAACAGTACCAGAGATCGTGTGGAGGTAGGTGATTTGGGAATGTAGTTTGTATGTGTTGCGATAAAGCTGAGGTGGCATCTGAATTCCTTATTAATTAATTATATTTATAATAAAGTAGCATCCAAGATTGGGAGTGAAATTTTCAAATTCATAGAAATGCCTATTACTAATTCATAAGGATAGGGGAGAAAGCAGTAGTAAGGAAATAATTATTTATGATGTTGATGATGGGACTTACACCCAATGCTGCCATGACATGGGAAGGCAGTTCCTTGTAATTGCTGTGTTGGTACAGTACTTGTAATTAAAGACTAAAAAGGTCAGCCTGCTCAGAAAGTTTAAAGCAGGTTTTATGTAATCAAGATGATACTCATTTTGTTGTTTTATTAGGTCATAACTATTTCTTCTTCCTTTCCCTAATTTCTTTACTTTGGCTTTTCTTATTGCTTGGAATTTCCTGTAGTAAGAAGGAAAGTGGAATTCACTTAAGAAAATAAGCCATGAATAATCTGATTTTTCTTCACCCTGGCCTAGGCCTGGTTGGCTGAACTGCAAGGATGTTATTGTCTATGAAGTAGAAATATCAATCTTTCAAAATTAATGATTATATTGGACTGACCCCTTTGTGACCACAGCACTCTGGGCTGTATGTGGCACGTAGAAGGTGTTCTGGGGTCTTATAGGCATTTTTCTTCTGCTTTGTTGTCTGGTATGAAGTAGTTAAGTGGCATTTTCTTAGAAAGTTTTCTTTTTTTATTTTATTTTTTTTAAAGATTTTATTTATTTATTTATTTAAGAGAGAATGAGATAGAGAGAGAGCATGAGAGGGGGGAGGGTCAGAGGGAGAAGCAGACTCCCCGCTGAGCAGGGAGCCTGACATGGGACTCGATCCCGGGACTCCGGGATCGTGACCTGAGCCGAAGGCAGTCGCTTAACCAACTGAGCCACCCAGGCGCCCCTTCTTAGAAAGTTTTCAAAGGAAAAGTTGTACAGTATGAGTGCTCCAAATCCATGCCACTCTAAAAGTAATTTCTGGTTCTTATTTGATAAAAAGTACAGCTTTGTAGCACTTTAAGGCCAATGCTTAATTTCTAAAATATAAAGAAGGGAAAATCCCCCAATATTTGGAAACCAACACACTTCTAAATAACCCATCGGTTTAAGAAATCACAAGAAATGAAAAAAAAAAACAACACTTGGAATTGAATGAACTTAAAACATCAAAAATTGGGGGAACAAAAGCAGTATTTAGAGAGAATTTGGTAGCATTAAATGCATATTTTAGAAAAGAAAAATATCTAAAATCAATAATCTAAGTGTCCACCTCAGGGAGCTAGAAAAAGAAGAGGAGCTGAAGGCCAAAGAAAGCAGAAGAAAAGAAATAATAGAAATTAGAGCAGAGGGGCGCCTGGGTGGCTCAGTTGGTTAAAGCAACTGCCTTCGGCTCAGGTCATGATCCTGGAGTCCCAGGATCGAGTCCCGCATCGGGCTCCCTGCTCAGCGAGGAGCCTGCTTCTCCCTCTGACCCTCTCCCCTCTCATGTACTCTCTCTCATTCTCGCTCTCTCAAATAAATAAATAAATCTTTAAAAAAAAAAAAA
>NW_027944232.1:0-217 GCF_054177405.1 Leptonychotes weddellii | reverse complement strand
CCCCATACATTACATCATTAGTTCTAGATGAAGTGTTCCATGATTCATTGTTTGTGCATAACACCCAGTGCTCCATGCAGAACGTGCCCTCCTCAATACCCACCACCAGGCCAACCCATCCTCCCACCCCCCTCCCCTCTAGAACCCTCAGTTTGTTTTTCAGAGTCCATCGTCTCTCATGGTTCGTCCACCCCTCCGAATTCCCCCGCTTCATTCT
>NW_027944231.1:0-217 GCF_054177405.1 Leptonychotes weddellii | reverse complement strand
CAAGTGGGTCTGTCAGGACACGGGGCTGGGGGGTCCCCGGGACCTTAGAGACTATATGGAAAGCCTGCAAGACCACATGTGAACTCCTTTCTTACGTTTGTATTCACCTTTATGCCTTCTGTTTTTTGAACGGTGGAGCAGTGAGTTTGTTCAGCAATAGGGGATGATTTAACAAAGCTTCATTTGGGGCGGTCTGGGGCGGGGAATCCCTTTCTGA
>NW_027944230.1:0-217 GCF_054177405.1 Leptonychotes weddellii | reverse complement strand
GTCATCTTTATGGGAGCAAAAAAAGATCTGTATCCCATACCCCCAACATTTTTGTTTGTCAAGATTTAGACAAAAGGATGAGAGGTAAGAATGTCTTTGCCCACACACTACCTCTTTGCTTTACCACCTATTTGGCTGGAATGAATCAAGGTGAAGCCGAATCAGTGATTCAACATCCAGTTACCCTATAGGCATTAATTCACAAAACCGTGAAATA
>NW_027944229.1:0-217 GCF_054177405.1 Leptonychotes weddellii | reverse complement strand
AAAAAGGAAAGAAAGAAGAAGAATCCAACAACAACAATTTAAAAAACCTGTTAGAACTGATAAATGAATTCAGTAAAGTTGCAGGGTACAAAATCAATATACAAAAATTAGTTGTATTTCTATACACTAACAACAAATTATCAGAAAGAGAAATTAAGAAAACAATCCCATTTACAATTGCACCAAAAAAAAAAAAAAAAAACAGAACAAAACCTGG
>NW_027944228.1:0-217 GCF_054177405.1 Leptonychotes weddellii | reverse complement strand
TTTTTTTTTTTTAAAGATTTTATTTATTTATTTGAGAGAGAGAATGAGATAGAGAGAGCATGAGAGGGGGGAGGGTCAGAGGGAGAAGCAGACTCCCTGCTGAGCAGGGAGCCCGATGCGGGACTCGATCCCGGGACTCCAGGATCATGACCTGAGCCGAAGGCAGTCGCTTAACCAACTGAGCCACCCAGGCGCCCCCAAAAATAGGTTCTTTAAC
>NW_027944227.1:0-217 GCF_054177405.1 Leptonychotes weddellii | reverse complement strand
TCACACCCCAAGTAGTACCAAGCACATGCATGTTGGGGGCTGGCAACGTGGGGGTGGTCCAAGGGCCATGTCAGGTACGGCAGACACAGTGATGAACAAAACAGACAAGACCCCCGCCCTCATGCACCTGGCATTATAGGGAGGGGAGACATATGATGGGCAAGAGTAATTGGTAAATATATAGTATTTATGTTTGGATGTGATTATGCTAAGGAGG
>NW_027944226.1:0-217 GCF_054177405.1 Leptonychotes weddellii | reverse complement strand
ATGTAATTCTTGATATGCGTAGTTTCCTTATTTTCATTGCATTGCCACTGTGTTTTCTGTCCATTCAACAATCTCTCATTCTACTGTTTCTAGTAATCCACCCCAGTTTTTCTTGGGTAAATGTCAGGGAATAAGGGAATGGATCACTCATGCACCAGGCCGTATGCAAGGCCAGGAGTTGTATATTCCTCACACTACTGCATCCTTTTAGCAAAAT
>NW_027944225.1:0-217 GCF_054177405.1 Leptonychotes weddellii | reverse complement strand
TAATAGTATTTTTTAGATTGAGTTATGTATTATTATTATTATTATTGTTATTATTATTATTATTATTATTATTATTCAGAAAATAAGTTTATCTGTGTCAGAGATATATCCTGGACCATCAAATCTATGGTCTCAGGATCTCTGTTGTCAAATGAGACCAAGTTATAGGACAGATTTTCCATGAATAGGGATAAGAGGATACATTCTAACATACTGT
>NW_027944224.1:0-1258 GCF_054177405.1 Leptonychotes weddellii | reverse complement strand
TTAGGGAAGTTCTCTGCTGTAATTTGCTCCAGTATACTTTCTGCCCCTCTCTCTCTTTCGTCTTCTTCTGGGATCCCAATTATTCTAATATTTTTTCATCTTATGGTATCACTTATCTCTCGAATTCTGCCCTCGTGATCCAGTAGTTGTTTATCTCTCTTTTTCTCAGCTTCTTTATTTTCCATCATTTGGTCTTCTATCTTACTAATTCTCTCTTCTGCCTCATTTATCCTAGCAGTTAGAGCCTCCATTTTTTATTGCATCTCATTAATAGCCTTTTTGGTTTCGACTTGGTTAGATTTTAGTTCTTTTATGTCTCCAGAGAGGGTTTCTCTAATATCTTCCATGCTTTTTTCAAGCCCAGCTAGTATCTTTAAAATCATCATTCTGAACTCTAGTTCTGACATCCATTTTGATTAGGTCCCTGGTAGTTGGTACTGCCTCTTGTTCTTTTTTTTGAGGTGATTTTTTCCATCTTGTCATTTTGTCCACAGGAAAATAGACGAATGAGAGAATAGAATGCTAACAGGGTATCAACGACCCCAGAAAAATATACACTAAACAAATCAGAAGAGACCTGAAATCAGGGGAAAAGAAAGGGTAAGAAAGAAAAAAGAAAAAGATAAAAACAAAGAAAAAAACAAACAAAAAGAACAACAGAAAAACAGAATATGATCAAATATGGTCAGGCTGGTGCATAGATCAGTGCCACACACTAGATTTTGGGTGTATTTTGGTCTGTTAGAAGAAAGTGCCTCTCTCTCTCGCTCTGTATCTCTGTGTCTCAAATGAATAAATAAAATCTTTAAAAAAAAAAGTTTAAAAAAAAGAAGAAAGTGCCTCCCAAAATTTTAAAGAGAAGCTTATATATGTACATAAATAAGAGTAAATACGATGAAGGGATGGAATATGACTGTAAAGATGAAAATTATAAAAGATTTTATAAATGGAATTGATAAGATAAGAAGTTGGTTGATAAAGGAGGATTAAAAAAAAAAAGGGAGAGAATGTGATCAGGCAGGAGACTCAAACAAAGCCATACACTAGAGATTTAGGGTATATTTTGATCTGTTAGAAGAAACTATATCCCAAAATTTTAAAGAGAGAACAACTTATATATATATGCCAAAAATACAGGTAACTACTATGAAGGGATAGAATATGACTCTAAAAATGAAAAATAAAAAAGATTTTTTAAAAAAGAGAGTGATAAGATGTTGGTTAAAAAAGGGAAAAAGAAAAATTAAAAAAAAAAAAA
>NW_027944223.1:0-217 GCF_054177405.1 Leptonychotes weddellii | reverse complement strand
CTGCATGGAGCACTGGGGGTTATGCACAAACAATGAATCATGGAACACTTCATCTAAAATTAATGATGTAATGTATGGGGATTAACATAAGAATTAAAAAAAAAAAAAGAAAAAGTGACATACACATACAATGGAATATTATTCAACCTGAAAAAAGGAAGTCCTAAGTGAAATAAGCCAGTCACAGAAAGATGAATACTACAGGATTCCACTTATT
>NW_027944222.1:0-217 GCF_054177405.1 Leptonychotes weddellii | reverse complement strand
TGTCATCTTTATGGGAGCAAAAAAGATCTGTATCCCATACCCCCAACATTTTTGTTTGTCAAGATTTAGACAAAAGGATGAGAGGTAAGAATGTCTTTGCCCACACACTACCTCTTTGCTTTACCACCTATTTGGCTGGAATGAATCAAGGTGAAGCCGAATCAGTGATTCAACATCCAGTTACCCTATAGGCATTAATTCACAAAACCGTGAAATA
>NW_027944221.1:0-217 GCF_054177405.1 Leptonychotes weddellii | reverse complement strand
AATAAAATTGGAAATAGAAAACCAACAGGAATCAATGAAAGCAGAGCCAGTTCTTTGAAACTTTGAAACAGATCAAGAAAATTCACAAACAAGAAAGATACAAATTATTAGGACCAGAAAGGAAAGAAGGAACACCACTAATGACCACACCGAAATGAAAAGGACTATAGGAGAATTCTATGAACTTTAGATGGCAATCAATTAGACAATGGATGAT
>NW_027944220.1:0-217 GCF_054177405.1 Leptonychotes weddellii | reverse complement strand
GAGCTGGCATACCAACACCACCATCATTAATTAATATTGACTAAGTGTCCAAAGTCTGCTGGGCACTGCAGAGCAAGAAAAATTCCTGGCATTAAGACGAAAAGAAGATCAAGACAAAAGGTCAACATCTTCTCATGTCGATTTCCCCCAGGAAGGTGGACAGTATGGGAGGCCATCGCACTCACTTAGGGGTATTCTTTTAGGGAAATGGAAACAA
>NW_027944219.1:0-217 GCF_054177405.1 Leptonychotes weddellii | reverse complement strand
CTCCCAAACCCTGAGTTTCTCACTGTGATTATCCTATTATCTCTTTATATCACAGAAGCTTTTGACGACGTTGGGTCTGTTGGGTCACATGCCTTTCATTCGAGTCCCTTCCTACTCTAGGATCTACTCAAAACTGGCAGTCTTGGGAGCCTGCTTCTCCCTCTCCCGCTCCTCCTGCTTGTGCTCTCTGTCAAATAAAATCTTAAAAAAAACCCCA
>NW_027944218.1:0-217 GCF_054177405.1 Leptonychotes weddellii | reverse complement strand
ATTAACATAAGATTAAAAAAATAAATAAATAAATAAATAAATAAAACAAAAAACCTTCAGGTACTGATATAAAGGCATAAACACCTATTCAAGTGGTGGTTGTGATAGTCTTGTAGCTGTGTTGACACTTATGTATATATTATTATATCATCCTAGTCATTTGAAAATTTTATCAGAATATATTTTCTTACAATCTATTGTATCTGATATTAATGTA
>NW_027944217.1:0-217 GCF_054177405.1 Leptonychotes weddellii | reverse complement strand
CTTTCTATAATAAGCCCTTTTTCTTCTTGGCTTATCCAAAATCAAATCAAATGTAGGGTTCAAGTTGCAAGTCCTCCTTAAAACTTTTCTTACTTTATTCCACAATGATATAGCTCTTTTCTAAATGTCTCCTCCACTCATAGTCTGTGCCATATAATTTTTTTAAAATTTTATTATGTTATGTTGGTCACCATACAATGCATCATTGGTTTTTGAT
>NW_027944216.1:0-217 GCF_054177405.1 Leptonychotes weddellii | reverse complement strand
AGGCATGCTCAGACACTGGCATTCAGGTCCACTCATGAGATCCTGTTGCTGTGGCCGTGGTACTGTGGCTGTGATACTGTGGCCGTGATACTGTGGCCGTGGTACTGTGGCCGTGATACTGTGGCCGTGGTACTGTGGCCGTGGTACTGTGGCCGTGATACTGTGGCCGTGATACTGTGGCCGTGGTACTGTGGCCGTGGTACTGTGGCCATGATAT
>NW_027944215.1:0-217 GCF_054177405.1 Leptonychotes weddellii | reverse complement strand
ACCTTTGACCCAATAACCCCACATTTGGGATTTTTCCTATAACAGAAAAAAGATTATTGTACAAGAGTGTGGAAACATTGTTTATAGGGGAAAAAGTATTGACAATAATCTGAATGTTCCTCAATTGCTACATAAATAAATTATAGAAAATCAATAAAATAGAATATTTGCACTATTAAAAAATGACTTCAAAGGAAAAAAAAAAAAACCAATGATG
>NW_027944214.1:0-217 GCF_054177405.1 Leptonychotes weddellii | reverse complement strand
AGCCTGGTAATGGGTATGGAGGAGGGCACATTCTGCATGGAGCACTGGGTGTTATGCACAAACAATGAATCATGGAACACTACATCTAAAACTAATGATGTATGGGGATTAACATAACAATAAAAAAATTTAGAAAAAAAATTTTTGCATCATTTTACAAACATCCCTGCTATAGGAATCCTGACCAAGCAGGAAATAATTAAAAGAATAAGGTCAG
>NW_027944213.1:0-1259 GCF_054177405.1 Leptonychotes weddellii | reverse complement strand
CCTCCCTCTAGTCTATCCTGAGGGAGTGGAGCTCTTATCTTACCCCTCTTGAGATGCTCTCTGACTGTTCCTCCTTGTCATGGTGTCCTCCATGGACCGCCACTCACTTCACTGCTGGTCACGCCCAGGAGCATCCAAAAACAGTCTCCTTGATGAGCTGTCACTTTGTTTCTATGGAGTGGTTGGGGAGGTTTGTGCAGGATATGGGCAGGCCACACATCCCTTCACTGTCTGCCCCCTTCTTCTTCAATCAACACCACGCTAGATGGTATGAGGTTTCAGACTTTACTCAAGTCTCAGTGATTAAAAGAACAGAAGACACTGGAGAGCAGCCCCACAGTCTGGAGGCCACAGGCCCGTGATTCTGACACCCCTCAATTATACAACAGAGTTAATGCATCGTGATTTTCATAGGGAGGATAAAGTGGAAATGAATGCATAATCACATGGAAAAAGGAAATGCTCTTTTCAAACACATCTAAGTATAATCAGTTGTTACAGTAAATAGAGAAGAATAGCAGCTTATAGTATAGCATTTCCCGGGTGAAGTTCGATGGTAAGAGACCTAGTCTAGGGAGCAACACCACGGGAAAAGAACAAGAGGAGAGATTCAAAGCTCATGCTAAATATGACTTTTCCCCTTCACAGAAGGTCTCCTGTGGGCATGCCAGTTCCCACCCTCGCTGCTCTGTCCCTAGGTTCACCCCTTTCTCCAAAAGTAACTCCTTTCTCAATCCTTGGCTGTGTGGTCCTCTACCTGCTTTTCCAGGGATCCCAACCCCACCCACAGGATAACCTCCCCACACCCGGTTTGCCCCCAGAGCAGTGCATTTCCTCAAGTCTTGGTGTGAGGGCCTTGAGAAAGCAGCCTGCAGACCTCCAAGGTCAGGGAGAAGGGGTGTGCCAGTCCCACTGACAAGAGCACAGCGCCCACCGGGAAGGCCACTACTGGCAGAGGGGACTCCTCTGAGAAATTTTGTGTGGCCCTTTAGAACCTTCCTTAAACTCCAGGACAGGCTAGGATGCTTCAGTCTTGCCTCCCTCTCTCTTTCACTCAGAGTCAACCTTGAATTTCCTCCGATGGCTCTCCTGGCTCCCTTCCTATTTTCCCTCCCTTAGGTGTTTCCCCAAATAAGATCTTTGCACCATTAATCTTGTCTTGGTGCCTCTCCTCAGAGGCCCCGGGCTGTCACTTGCTCTTCCACCAGGATGGACGCTCTCGGGGGCTCTGACTCTCAGAGACACCGGAGTGGCACAGG
>NW_027944212.1:0-217 GCF_054177405.1 Leptonychotes weddellii | reverse complement strand
GGGTGATGGAGTGCGTCCCCTCTAGCGTGGTAACATTGCTTTGTGACTTTCATTTCAGTTTTACCTACATGCACAGGTCTATGTACTGGGTTGTGATGTAAAAACTAATTCTTACTGTGGGTCACGATGAAGAAATATCAAAAGCCACTCCCTTGAGATGCCCTGCAGAGATGTGGGGTCTGTTCTTGGCCAGCCTTGCTACATGTCCCCCGCAGCG
>NW_027944211.1:0-217 GCF_054177405.1 Leptonychotes weddellii | reverse complement strand
TAGTTCAAATGTGTCTGCTGATCCCTGAGTGGCCCACAGAGCAACAAGAACGAAGACTGTCTCTATGTGAGCTACTCTGGCGGTTTTTCTGAACTTTACATTGTGTTGTTTGTATTTACTTTTCAGGACTTCATGGAAAAAGGCAGTTTGAGTCCAACTCAGAAAGGTGGGAGAAAAATCGTAATGTTAGTTTTGAGACTTGTAGTCGGACATATTA
>NW_027944210.1:0-217 GCF_054177405.1 Leptonychotes weddellii | reverse complement strand
AAAAAGGAGGTACTTCAACAATTTTTAGGAATAGGGCAGAAACCCCAGAAAATCCTACTAGACTTGTAAGACTACTGAATTATTATTATTATTTTTTTATTCTTATGTTAATCCCCATACATTACATCATTAGTTTTAGATGAAGTGTTCCATGATTCATTGTTTGTGCATAACACCCAGTACTCCATGCAGAATGTGCCCTCCTCAATACCCACCA
>NW_027944209.1:0-217 GCF_054177405.1 Leptonychotes weddellii | reverse complement strand
TTACCAGTCGTTAAACTAGAAAAATAATCTCCCTCTCTGGAGCCTCTGAAGGCCTGGAAGGATCATTTTTCTTTCTTCATCTGTTCTTATTAAGTTTTTTTAAAGATTTTCTTTTTAAGGGGCGCCTGGGTGGCTCAGTCGTTAAGCGTCTGCCTTCGGCTCAGGTCATGATCCCAGGGTCCTGGGATCGAGCCCCGCATCGGGCTCCCTGCTCGGC
>NW_027944208.1:0-217 GCF_054177405.1 Leptonychotes weddellii | reverse complement strand
GGTTCTTCTCACATCCGCCATAAAAAGAGGCACAAAAACCAATGGCTCGCCTGCCATCTTGTGCTCATCTGTGTCCAGGAAAACCTCATGGTGGTGAAAATACGCTCCTTCACTCCTAATGTTACCTCATTACTCGGAATCAACAGGATTGATAGCTGCTCTTTGACATAACATATCTTGCTAGATGATGAGTTTCCCTGCTTGACGCGAGCCTCTT
>NW_027944207.1:0-217 GCF_054177405.1 Leptonychotes weddellii | reverse complement strand
CAATGGAAAGTTGTGGCGGAGTAATACCATTGGCAAGATTCCTAAAAGGGTTTAAGGAAAGGGCTACATACACTTCCATGGTAGAAGCCACATACAGATGAGACTAAATTTCCATTTTTTATTAGTTAGTCCTATGCTTCTTCCTAAAGCATCAGCTAACATAAACAATTACAAGGCTAGACAACAAGAACATTAACTAGTGATGAGTATTACCTGT
>NW_027944206.1:0-217 GCF_054177405.1 Leptonychotes weddellii | reverse complement strand
TTCAACAAATTGTGTTGGGAAGATTGGACAGCCACATGCAGAAGAATGAAACGACCATTTCCTTATGCCACACACACAAAAAGACTCAAAATGGATGAAAGACCTAAATGTGAGACAGGAGTCCATCAACATCCTAAAGGAGAACTCAGGCAGCAACCTCTTCGACCTCAGCCATAGCAACTTCTTCCTAGAAACATCGCCAAAGGCAAGGGAAGCA
>NW_027944205.1:0-217 GCF_054177405.1 Leptonychotes weddellii | reverse complement strand
TTCCTCTTTTTGCAGGTACTGGATCATTGAGTTTTGACCATTTTGATGACCCATGAACTCAGAGAGCCAAGTTATCTCAGAGTAGCTAGACCTTCTTGAGGCATCCAGGCCCCATTGTTAATATTTATAATCTCCTGGGCTTTTTGGGTGCACATCCCCTCTTCGTTCTGGTGCCCAGGCTCCAAAGGATTGGCCATTTTACAGCAATTGTAAAGGG
>NW_027944204.1:0-217 GCF_054177405.1 Leptonychotes weddellii | reverse complement strand
CCAAATATCACCTCGGAATCACTTCTCTGCACGTCCTACCTTCCAGAAAGTGGTTGCTTTTCTGTTCAGAGAGTTGTTGCATTTCTTTTCTTCGATCTCCTGTTGAGTTCGTAGGTGTTCAGAATGGTTTGATCCCTATCCAGCTGAATTCCTGAGACCAGACAAAATCCAGGTCTCCTACTCCTCCGCCATCCTGCTCTGCCCCCTGTTTTTATTA
>NW_027944203.1:0-217 GCF_054177405.1 Leptonychotes weddellii | reverse complement strand
GCTCTGGGGCGCAGGGGTTCTGGTCCTTCACTGCCTGGTACCTGCCCCCGGGGTGATCTGGGCAGGGAATAGCGGCCCAGAGTGTGGGAGCCAGGTGAAGGAGATTTGGGGGCTGTGGGCTCTGGACTGCCTGGCTTGCATGTGAAAGGCCTGCACCCAGGTGTGTGGTTTACTCTGAAGTGAGCTGCTTGCCCTCTCCGGGAACTGGCTAATACTG
>NW_027944202.1:0-1259 GCF_054177405.1 Leptonychotes weddellii | reverse complement strand
TTTCATGTGTCTATTGGCCATTTGGATGTCTTCTTTGGAGAAATATCTGTTCATATCTTCTACCCATTTCCTGATTGAATTGTTTGTTCTTTGGATGTTGAGTTTGGCAAGTTCTTTATATATTTTGGATACTAGCCCTTTATCTGATATGTCATTGGCAAATATCTTTTCCCATTCTGTTGGTTGTCTTTTGGTTTTGTTGACTGTTTCCTTTGCTGTGAAGAAGCTTTTTATCTTGATGAAGTCCCAATAGTTCATTTTTGCCTTTCTATCCCTTGCCTTTGAAGAAGTTGCTGCAGCTGAGGTCAAAGAGGTTGCTGCCTGTGTTCTCCTCAAGGATTTTGATGGATTCCTGTCTCGCATTTAGGTCTTTCATCCATTTTGAGTCTATTTTTGTGTGTGGAGTAAGGAAATGGTCCAGTTTTCCCAACACTGCCTGTTTTCCATTGGATATTCTTTCCTGCTTTGTCGAAGGTTAGTTGACCATAGAGTTGAGGGTCCATTTCTAGGTTCTCTATTCTGTTCCATTGATCTATGTGTCTGTTTTTGTGCCAATACCATACCATCTTTGATGATCACAGCTTTGTAATAGAGCTTGAAGTTTGGAATTGTGATGCCACCAGCTTTAGTTTTCTTTTTCAACATTCCTTTGGCTATTCAGGGTCTTTTCTGGTTCCATACAAATTTTAGGATTATTTGTTCCATTTCTGTGAAAAAAGTTAATGGTATCTTGATAGGGATTGCATTGAATGTATAGATTGCTCTAGATAGCATAGACATTTGAACATTTGTTCTTCCCATCCATGAGCATGGAACATTTTTCCATTTCTTTGTGTCTTCCTCAATATCTTTCATGAGTGTTCTATAGTTTCCTGAGTACAGATCCTTTGCCTTTTTGGTTAGGTTTATTCCTAGGTATCTAATGGTCCAATTGTAAATGGGATTGACTCATTAATTTCTCTTTCTTCTGTCTCATTGTTGGTGTATAGAAATGCAACTGATTTCTGTGCATTGATTTTATATCCTGACACTTTACTTCTTTTTTTTTTTTTTAAAGATTTTATTTTTTATTTATTTATTTGAGACAGAGAGAATGAGAGACAGAGAGCACGAGAGGGAGGAGGGTCAGAGGGAGAAGCAGACTCCCCGCCGAGCAGGGAGCCTGATGCGGGACTCGATCCCAGGACTCCAGGATCATGACCTGAGCCGAAGGCAGTCGCTTAACCTACTGAGCCACCCAGGCGCCCTACTTAATTCTT
>NW_027944201.1:0-217 GCF_054177405.1 Leptonychotes weddellii | reverse complement strand
GGGGATTAACATAAGAATAAAAAAAAAAGAGGAATCACCCATAAATATGTTCTTATCTTAAAAATTCTTCTTAATAAACATGTTCATCCACAATCCCACATGAACATGTATACTCACAGTATGTTTAAGCCCACGCACACACATAGATAATTCATGAGAAACTCATGAAATCCACACACACACCACAGAAGGAAAAATTAGTTAAGACATACATGAG
>NW_027944200.1:0-217 GCF_054177405.1 Leptonychotes weddellii | reverse complement strand
TGACTTCATCACACTTGAACAAGGTATGCTAAAATCTCTTATTATTGTTGTGTTTCTGTTTATCCTGGAAATTCATGTAGTTGCTGCCTTTTGAAAGTTGTTTATTATTAGATGCATAAATATCCATAAATTATATCTTTGTTATAAATTATACCTTTTAACAACAGAAAGTATCCCTCTTTGCCTTTTTTTTTTTTTTTTAAAGATTTTATTTATT
>NW_027944199.1:0-217 GCF_054177405.1 Leptonychotes weddellii | reverse complement strand
GACAACAGCTATTTTGAGACGAAGGTTGGACTCTGCTTGGTGAAAATGGCCCAAAGCTATAATGATCCTGTAATGTAACATTATCTTCAAAGTCTGCAAGCAGTTTATTGCTTTAAGTGCCATCACTGTAGGTCCCCAATGCCTTGGTCAGCCCATCCAGTAGAGACATTAAGGTAACCACAAACTTCTTAGTCTTTGTCCCTCTTCCAGGGAGCTG
>NW_027944198.1:0-217 GCF_054177405.1 Leptonychotes weddellii | reverse complement strand
ACTACCCTTGGTGAGTGCGAATTGTTGGGGAGGGGGGGTTGCTAGGATAGGGGTCTCCGCCCCAGAGTCTCTCCCCATCCTGCCTGTCCCAGTGGGCCAACCTCCAGAGGAGGGATTCATTCCTAGCGGTTAAGGTGTCCCCGTTTAAGATGCACGTGCTCCTGAGGGTGCTCACACACCTTGTGAATCGCACGCTTTCACTCCAATGTCATTAGCA
>NW_027944197.1:0-217 GCF_054177405.1 Leptonychotes weddellii | reverse complement strand
GTCTCAGAGATGTTTTCCTCCACAAGACAAAACTCTAGAACACCATGAAATCACAGGAGATAAGGGTGGAAACAGCTTTTTTCCCCTGATCTTCCCTTCCAGCCAGACTTTTCCATTTCTTAGCACACCTGCTTTGAAGGCCCTAGAGGTACCTGACTAGCACACATTGAGGTTTAGAGTTTACCAATTTATTACAAAGTAGAAAATATTCCAAAAG
>NW_027944196.1:0-217 GCF_054177405.1 Leptonychotes weddellii | reverse complement strand
AGATTGAGCCCCATATTAGGTGTACAGATTACTTAAAACAAACAAACAAAAAACCAAAAATTCAAGTCTTCTGATATACTTACTGCGATTTTCCTTTTGTTCTGTTAATTACCGAAGGAGGAGAGAATATTGGCATTTCCAGCCACAATTACGGATTTTTTATTTCTTTGTAGTTGTGACAGTTCTTGCTTTATTGTGTAAGGTGTCCCTCACTTTG
>NW_027944195.1:0-217 GCF_054177405.1 Leptonychotes weddellii | reverse complement strand
TGTGTACATATATACCCATGTATGTACATATATGTGTAGGTATTATATGTAGAAAGAAGTAGACAGTGCGTATAAATATATTAGGCAGGTGATACGTAGATACACAGAGAGAATTCCAGAGGGTCCACGTGTCCGTTTCCACTTGCCTCATTGGAATCCCAGTATGAGAGACTGCACTGCGCTTCTAATATAAACCACTGTCCCTTTCAGGCATCAC
>NW_027944194.1:0-217 GCF_054177405.1 Leptonychotes weddellii | reverse complement strand
TGTCCACATACAGAAGCGTCCTCGTCTCCTCTTCCCACACAGGATGCTCCCCAGTCCTGTGTTTCTCCCTGAGAAACCGCAGCCCCAATCTTGAGGGACGCCGTGGCCTGCGAAGGCAGAGTGTAGTAGAGTGTAGTGGAAGCTGGCCTGGTCCTCCCGGCTCCCAGGAGCCCAGACACGGGGCACCGGGGGTGCTGGGTGGTGAGATCCTGAGGAT
>NW_027944193.1:0-217 GCF_054177405.1 Leptonychotes weddellii | reverse complement strand
GACTGTGAGAATCTGGTTTCTAGGCACTTTTCAATATAAATGGAACCTTCCAGAAAGATCTGCAGGAGCAAGTAAAAAAATTAAAAGTATGGGTGTTTCAATGTCAAAGTTAGACTCAGAAGAGGGTGTCTCATTTCCATTCCAAGCGGCCTCCACACGTCAGGACAAAACAGATTATTGGATGAGGATGCTGCTGCAGCGTACCCACTGAGCATCT
>NW_027944192.1:0-1259 GCF_054177405.1 Leptonychotes weddellii | reverse complement strand
TGCCCTCAGGGCCCGGCTCCTTTCGCTGGGTCACCCACAGGATTGGGAGCCCTTCGTGCTGGCAGCTGAGATTTAGGGTCCATCTCTCACAGCCCAGCAGTACAGGACGGTGCCAAAAGTTACCTGGTGGATGGAGATGTTAGCTCCCCGTGAGCCGCCGGCATGCTCTGCTGCACTCCAGCGTTTGAGAGCATAGCAGGGCTCCCGTGGAAGCCGGGGCCAAATCTGGTCTCCCTGCGGGTTCTGTTCAGTGTGGCGGATGAGCTGGAGCTCCAGGTCCTTAAAGCCAGTTTTTAATCCTCTGTCACTGAAGGTGCCCTTGCCCAGTGCAACAGACCCCCCGACTTGCACCTGAGGTCCCCAACGGGCAGGAGATATCGAATTTATCCCCTCAGAGCTGGAAGACTAAAGAAGAAAAACCCAGTATCCCTAACCGGAGGCCCTGGCAAGTCGGTTGTGGGGGGCAAATCCTCCAGAGCCAGGACGCCTGGGACACCCACAGAGCCAGCTGGGGCCTGGGCGGGCTCCAGGGCGCATGCTTGTCAAGGATGCTCATCCTAGATGCCCGCTGGAAACAGAAGGTGGTGTGCACCCGGGAGGGGAGGAGACCGTGGTGCGAAATGCAGAACGCTAATAAAGCTTTCCTGTATAAATACAACATGTTCTGCTTCTCCGGATTCTTTCCACACATCGCTATTTATCCCCGAGTCAAAGGCAATGCAAGGAGCCGTTTCTTTCCTTTCCCAGTGAGGGGTGGGGGCAGGAAGGAAGCATCTGGCTTCTGTGAGGAGCGTGGCTGCTCTGTGCGTAGTCCCGGTAGAGTCTTCTGTGCCGGGCGCCCCATCCCATCTGGTCGCTGTGTTCACCCTGCCCGGGAGTGGGCTTGATATTCACCAACCGCCCACAGGTTTGTGTCTGGGAGCTGGCCCTGAAGGTCACAGCTCCCAGTCTCCTGCGCTTCTGTCTCTGACTGGCTCGGCCGACAGGAGATGGCCAGAGGTCTGGGAGGAAGGCAGAGAGGGGCGGGGGACTGTGATTCATCCACGTTACAGGTGACGACCTGAGGCTCAGAGAGATGCGTGCGTCACGGGAAAGACAGCTGGAGGCGAGCCTCGTTCGGGCAGCCGGCCTCTCTGAGGGGTGGGTCACATCCAGCACCCTCCAGAGCATGTAGCAAATGCTCAGGTAGTAGTTGGTCCGCACCACCTCTCCTGCTTCCTATTCTTTCCGAAAACCAGGAGGGAGGTGAGAGATTCGTC
>NW_027944191.1:0-217 GCF_054177405.1 Leptonychotes weddellii | reverse complement strand
TGTCCACATACAGAAGCTTCCTCGTCTCCTCTTCCCACACAGGATGCTCCCCAGTCCTGTGTTTCTCCCTGAGAAACCGCAGCCCCAATCTTGAGGGACGCCGTGGCCTGCGAAGGCAGAGTGTAGTAGAGTGTAGTGGAAGCTGGCCTGGTCCTCCCGGCTCCCAGGAGCCCAGACACGGGGCACCGGGGGTGCTGGGTGGTGAGATCCTGAGGAT
>NW_027944190.1:0-217 GCF_054177405.1 Leptonychotes weddellii | reverse complement strand
ATCATGTCATCTGCGAGGAGAGAGAGTTTGACTTCTTCTTGGCCAATTTGAATACCTTTTATTTCTTTTTTTTTGTCTGATTGCTGTTGCTACAACTTCTAGTACTTTGTTGAACAATAGTGGCAAGAGTGGGCATCCTTGTCATGTTCCTGATCTTAAGGGAAAGGCTCTCTGCTTTTCCCCATTGAGAATGATATTCTCTGTGGCTTTTTCATAG
>NW_027944189.1:0-217 GCF_054177405.1 Leptonychotes weddellii | reverse complement strand
AGGTAAAACCCAATCCATACCTAATTAATGTTGTCAAAAGTCCCAGACAAAAGAGCACATTATTATGGAATTACTGAACCAGAATAAGATAAAATTTAACCCAAGAAATTCTAAATAAAAACTTGATGTCTTACATAAAAGAAAAACGTCTATATAACTCTAATTTAAACTGTGTTCATATCATGAAAAATAAGCATTTCATTGGCATGTCTTCACT
>NW_027944188.1:0-217 GCF_054177405.1 Leptonychotes weddellii | reverse complement strand
TTTACTTTTCTATGGCTCCGTAGTTAATCAAACACAATTCTAAATACTATATTACTTCTATTAGTATATTACTGCCTTTGCTGGAATTTTATCTGAATTTAAAAAATATTCAATGCCCTGGCCAGACTTATCAAAAAGAGAAGAGAAATGACCCAAATCAACAAAATCATGAATGAAAGAGGAGAGATCACAACCAACACCAAAGAAATACAAACAA
>NW_027944187.1:0-217 GCF_054177405.1 Leptonychotes weddellii | reverse complement strand
ACCTTGAGGTAACTCAGGTGGTATAATAGCAGACAAGGGCTTTTAAATAGCTATTATAAATAGTCAAGGGCATAAAGGCAAATATACCCATAATAAATTAAGATGCATGGAATACCAGCAGAGAAATAGAAACTTTACAGAGTACCTAATTGGAAATTCTGGAATTGTAAAGTATAATAACAGAGAAAATAAATCACTGGATGGGTTTAAGAGCAGA
>NW_027944186.1:0-217 GCF_054177405.1 Leptonychotes weddellii | reverse complement strand
CAATTTTGCATATGTTGGCTTTCTTTTGACTTTCTGCTATCACAGTCATGTTCCCTTTAATTGTTTGAAACTCTATTTCATGTAGTTGCATTTCATATTTCTACCCTTTGCTTCCTGTACAGCATTTGCTACAGTGACTTCACTCCTTTTGAGCCCCATCCAATTTGTCTTCACTCATGTGATGATGGCTTTATTTTTTCTCTCTTTCCTGATTCTT
>NW_027944185.1:0-217 GCF_054177405.1 Leptonychotes weddellii | reverse complement strand
AGAGAGTTGTTGCTCTTCTTTTCTTCGATCTCCTGTTGAGTTTGTAGGTGTTCAGAATGGTTTGATCCCTATCCAGCTGAATTCCTGAGAGGAGACGAAATCCAGGTCTCCTACTCCTCCGCCATCTTGCTCCGCCCCCCACAACAAATGTTAATTCTAACGACAATTCTAAGGCCTCTGTTCTTTTTTTTTTAAAGTATAATTATTAAAAATAAAA
>NW_027944184.1:0-217 GCF_054177405.1 Leptonychotes weddellii | reverse complement strand
TGGGTCGCTCCCTGTCCTGTTCAGAGCCTCAGTCCTGAGAATAGGTCAGGTCATTTAAACTGGTGTGACCAGTTTCACGAAATGGTCTTGCAGGTGGGCTCCCAAAGATAGGCCTCGATTGTGCGAGCAATTGGGTAATTAATAAGAGGTATTTCTATGGAAACGAAAGAAAAACACCAGTTTGTGGCTCGAGTTCCAAGCCCCGTGTCTGAGTGCT
>NW_027944183.1:0-217 GCF_054177405.1 Leptonychotes weddellii | reverse complement strand
AAAGCAACATATGTGTGGGTAGAACTTTGTGTTCCAGTACAAGGAAGTCTGCTGATAAATTATGCTTTTAGAAAATCATTTGGATTTTTTTTTTTCAGGAAGATACAGGAAAGAATGTTTTTAAAATTTGAGGGTAAAGAAAATGTCTCTTTTAGAGAAAATGTTTATCAGGAGGTATGTTGTAGAGTAAGGACCAAAAAGTCATGTTAAAAACAAA
>NW_027944182.1:0-217 GCF_054177405.1 Leptonychotes weddellii | reverse complement strand
AGAGGACTCCGTGTGGCCCCATCGTGATGCGGCCCTTCGGTCACAGGTTTGCCCGCAGCACCAGGAGCGAATGAGCCGCACAACATGGACTCTGCGGGGCGATGACCTGTCCATGTAGGTCCACTGGTAACGAACGTCCCATCTCGTGGGGATGTTGCTAACGGGGAGGCTGTGTGTGCGGCGTCAGGAGGTCTATGGGAAATCTCCGTCCCTTCCT
>NW_027944181.1:0-1259 GCF_054177405.1 Leptonychotes weddellii | reverse complement strand
AGCATCAGGTAATCAGACCTTTCTCCTTGCTCTCTTCTCAATCTAAAAGAAAAAGGAGGTGTGCCTGGTTGGCTCAGTCCATAGAGTATGGGACTTTTGATCTCAGGATTGTGAGTTTGAGCCCCATGTTGGGTAGAGAGATTACTTAGAAATAAAATCTTAAAAAGAAAGAAAGAAAAGAAAATGACTATACTGAAGATTCAGGCAGCCCATTATTACTTAATGGGTAAAGGGCTACTTTGGGAGTCCATGAGATGTCTTTATTTACAATTTTTAAGAAAAATTTTTTGGATTTTTCTCAGCTCTTTTGTACCGTATTTACAGATCTTACAATAATGCAGTTATAGCTAGGTCAACAAGAGTTTCAATTGGCATGATTTAAAATGCAAGATATTTGGGCCTGACAATGGTTTCTGGAACTGAATTTATGAACTTTGACTCTAACTTTCATTGTTTCTAGATCAGAGATCGTCACTGTGGATTACCTCTTGATTGGTGTGGAAGCTTATAATTGCAGCAGTTCTTTGGAATCCTTTCATCAAAGGTACTCATGCAGAGACTTAAAATACATCCCAAACCATCTATCTGAAAATCTGCATACAGATTATTTTCTGCCTCAATTAAAGTCCAGCTCAGATGGCTAATGTTCGAGTCAGCTGTGAAATGGTTAACCCTCTACCATACACACAAAATGACAAGGCATCCTTTTAAAATTCTGCTCCTGAAAAATAAAATAAATAAATAAATAAAATAAAATAAAATAATTCTATTTCTGCTTAGCTAAACACCTGCATCTCAGGTACAGTAATTTGTACTCATAAGTGTTGGTTTATTCTTCTCTAACTAGACAATTTGTATGTGTGTTTTCAGTGATTAATGGTTCTGATTTTTTATTATTTTCTAATTAACACATTTTATTTTAGTCTAAATAATAACAGTGATTTAATTGGCTGATCCCTTAACATTCTTGTTCAAAACATTTTAGTCGATGTACCAGCTTTTGGCAATGTCTCATTTAGGGTGAGAGTCTTGGTTATATAACTAGAAAGGTCAGGAGAAAGGCAAGTCCTTCAGAGGGTAACAGACACTGAAATTACAGTTTTCATGGACACTTCATCAAGCTGTTTATTGCAAATCCTAAACTTATAAACTTCTCATGATAACTGGAAGATAAATGGTCCCAGAGGAGTAACAGAAACTTCTGGACTATGCAGGTTGTCACTCACTTCTCAAAATAAGGAAGATCTTTTATTGGAAAT
>NW_027944180.1:0-217 GCF_054177405.1 Leptonychotes weddellii | reverse complement strand
ACAAACAATGAATCATGGAACACTACATCTAAAACTAATGATGTAATGTATGGGGATTAACATAACAATAAAAAAATTAAAAAAAAAAAAGAAATTATGTTCCTCAAAGGGCATCATTCAGGGAGTGAAAATGCAAACCACAGAGTGGGAGATGTTTTAAATATATTACCAACAAATAATTCATATTCAATCTTACGAATCAATTTTTAAAGACAGA
>NW_027944179.1:0-217 GCF_054177405.1 Leptonychotes weddellii | reverse complement strand
CTGATTTATTAAATCCTAAGGTGATTCATATGCATATTCAAATTTGAGAAATACTGCTTAGGCATTAATTCTCAAACTTTGATGTATATCAGAATCCCTTGGAGAGCTGATAAGGAATGCCAGGGATGCCTGGCTGGCTCAGTCGGTAGAGCATGCGACTCTTGATCTTGGGGTCCTGAGTTTGAGCCCTATGTTGGGTATAGAGATTACTTTTAAA
>NW_027944178.1:0-217 GCF_054177405.1 Leptonychotes weddellii | reverse complement strand
GGAGGAAACTGCCAGAAACTAGGGAAAGAACTACCTGAATGGATTGGAGGTCACAGTGCCCAGCATTTACACAGGGCTGCGAATAGTGCCTGTTCTACCAGGTGGATTGGAAGACCTCAAGATTCACTGGGCATTGGATACAGTGCATCAGGGTCTTACCTTGGTGGTGGGGAATAATTAGGCCTAGATTGAACACCACACTGGTATTGCCTAACAA
>NW_027944177.1:0-217 GCF_054177405.1 Leptonychotes weddellii | reverse complement strand
GCTTCACGGGAGAGGCTGGTTTCCCCACCTTCTCGGCTGCTAGAGACGCCCAGACCCTCAACCTCCAGGATCGCAAAGCCTCCTCAGAGTCTGAGCTGCCTGCCTCCCTCTTA
This sequence comes from Leptonychotes weddellii, assembly GCF_054177405.1. Taxonomy (NCBI): domain Eukaryota; kingdom Metazoa; phylum Chordata; class Mammalia; order Carnivora; family Phocidae; genus Leptonychotes; species Leptonychotes weddellii. Next base: position 104 of record NW_027944177.1, on the reverse strand, counting down.
AAGGACGCTAGTGATTACAGTGGATTCACCTGTTTAATCCAGAACTCTCCACCGCGTGAGTCTCAGATTAATCACACCTGCAAATCCTCTGGGCCCACATAAGA
>NW_027944176.1:0-217 GCF_054177405.1 Leptonychotes weddellii | reverse complement strand
GGGAACAACACAGGTGTCACTTCCAACAATTGAGAGCATCCTCATGATGACCCTTGAATTGGAAAAACTGTAAGTTGATTTTTCTTATGTTTATTTTCACTTAGTTGTTTATGTTTGTTTTATTCTTTTCTTAAGTCAGATTTATTGAGGTATAATTTCATTTAATAAAATTTACTCTTTTTAAGTATACAGTTTGATGAGTTTTGGCAAACATATA
>NW_027944175.1:0-217 GCF_054177405.1 Leptonychotes weddellii | reverse complement strand
AAAAAAAAAAAAAAGTTTAAAAAAAAAAAAAGAATTCCTCATATCTGTGTTGGTTTTTATACAACTGATGAAATAATCACCATTTAACCCCGTCTCAGCTCTCAGTTGTCTCTCAAACCTTTGCATTTGTCTAAGCAGTCCATTACGTTTTTAATATTTCTCACTAGTTGAGGATATGCTTAGATCTATCAGTATCCCAATGGGGATGATCTCAGTA
>NW_027944174.1:0-217 GCF_054177405.1 Leptonychotes weddellii | reverse complement strand
CCGCTGGGCTGCGCTGGCCGTGCGCGCACTCCCCTGCACGGGGGGCCCATCAGAAGCTGGAGGAGACCGTCTCTGGCGGCCGCCGGGGGCTCCTGTGTGAATGACAGCGGGGAGCCTGCAGGCTGAGGTCTTTACACCAGGTTTGCTGCTGTCGTTATTATTCCTGCAGGCTGGGACTGTGAAGGCCGGCTCGGGGATCCGGCGTGGCGGGCTCTCA
>NW_027944173.1:0-217 GCF_054177405.1 Leptonychotes weddellii | reverse complement strand
CAACAGGCAGAGCGTCAAGGCTCTGCCCCTGCAGAAAGCTTCCCTGTTGTCATTCTGACTTCCTGACCCAACACTGTCTTGTCCTTTCTCTGAGGATCTGGATCCCTGTGTGCCCCAGATGGTCAGGGCCTGAAGTGTGGCCCAGCCCACCCCCTGTGGTGCCCTGGCCTGGTCTCCACATTGTGAAACCAGAAATTGCTTGTGCAGAGAGCAAACA
>NW_027944172.1:0-217 GCF_054177405.1 Leptonychotes weddellii | reverse complement strand
ATGCCATGTCTCCTGAATATCCATACAACATGGCGGCTGGGTTCCCAGGGCATGGCCTCAAGCTAGAGAGTAGCAAGCGGAGTGCTATCGTCTATCTTGAGTCACACGGGGATATTTCCACCACATTCTCTTAGAAATGCATCACTAACACCAACACTGACTCATATCCAACAGGAGGTGAAATAGACTCCACATTTTATGAGCTGAGTATCCAAGA
>NW_027944171.1:0-217 GCF_054177405.1 Leptonychotes weddellii | reverse complement strand
CAATTTTGCATATGTTGTCTTTCTTTTGACTTTCTGCTATCACAGTCATGTTCCCTTTAATTGTTTGAAACTCTATTTCATGTAGTTGCATTTCATATTTCTACCCTTTGCTTCCTGTACAGCATTTGCTACAGTGACTTCACTCCTTTTGAGCCCCATCCAATTTGTCTTCACTCATGTGATGATGGCTTTATTTTTTCTCTCTTTCCTGATTCTT
>NW_027944170.1:0-1259 GCF_054177405.1 Leptonychotes weddellii | reverse complement strand
ACAGATCCCCTGGACATTAAAAGGGTAATAAAGGAACAATTCTATGCCCACAAGTTTGATAACCTAGATGAAATGGACCAATTCCTTGAAAGACACAAACTTCCAAAACTCATATGAGAATAAATAGACAATCTGAATAAGCCTATATCTACTAAGGAAGTCAAATAAATAATTAATAACATTCTAACACAGAATGCACAAGGCTCAGATGAGTTCATTGGTGAATTCTACCAAACATTTAAGGAAGAAATTATACCAGTTCTCTACAATCTCTTCCAGAAGATAGAAGCTGAGGAAATACTCCCTAATTTATTCTATGAAGCCAATATCATCAGTCTAATACCAAAACCAGACAAAGACATTACAAGAAAAGAAAATTAGAAACCAATATCTCTCATGAACATAGATGCAAAAATCCTAGACAAAATATTAGCAAGTTGATCCAACAATTTTGAAAAGAATTACACACCACAACCAAGTGGGGTTTATCCTGGGTATGAAAGCTGGTTCAACACTGGAAATCAATTAATGTAATTCATCACATCAACAGCCTAAAGAAAAAATAGTACATCATATTATATCATTATACCAACAGATGTATAGAAAGCATTTGACAAAATCCAATACCCATTCATGATTTAAAAAAAAAAAACTCTTGATAAATTAGGAATAGAGAGGAACTTCCTCAACTTGATAAAGAACATCTATAAAAACCTACAGCTAACATTATATTTAATGGTGGGAAATAGAAGCTTTCCCACCAAAATCAAGAACAAGGCAAGGATATCCCATCTCACCACTTTTTTTCAACATCATATTGGAAACCCTAGCTAATGCAATAAGACAAGAAAAAGATAAAATGTATGCTGATTAGGAAGAAAGAAATAAAATTCTTTGTTCACAGAAGAGATGATAATCTATGTAGAAAAATCCAAAATAACTGACAAAAAAGAAATTCTCCCAGAACTAATAAGTGATTATAGCAAGGTTGCAAGATACAAAGTTAATATTGAAAAATTATTCAAATATTGAAAAATGTTGAAAGCCAAAGCCAATTACCCTCCTATGTACTAGTAATGAACAAGGCAAATTTGAAGTTAAAACACATTACAATTGAGATACCACCTCACACCAGTCAGAATGGCTCAAATTAATAAGTCAGGAAATGACAGATGTTGGCGGGGATGTGGAGAAAGGGGAACCCTCCTACACTGTTGGGGGAATGCAAGCTGGTGCAGCCACTCTGGAAAACAGTATGG
>NW_027944169.1:0-217 GCF_054177405.1 Leptonychotes weddellii | reverse complement strand
TAGAAAACAGAAAGGACGATGTTAATTCTGCATTTCCCCTGCACTCTCCAGCCACAGGACTTTACCCTGCTCAGATTTACCTGACTCTCACTTTCTGTTGAGCATCTCTTCCGCAGCAGAGATCGAAAGAACCCCCTTGGAGGAAACACACACGCAGACAATTAGTGATTCATGCCATTTCCTTTGCCTCTCACAATGTGCATCTCTGGTCTTATTA
>NW_027944168.1:0-217 GCF_054177405.1 Leptonychotes weddellii | reverse complement strand
TTCTGAGCAGGGAGCCCGACACGGGGCTCAATCCCAGGACCCTGGGATCATGACCTGAGCTGAAGGCAGACACTTGACGACTGAGCCACCCAGGCACCCCTCAAGACTTGTTTTTAAATTTTGTTAGGAAAGGTCTATAGAAACCTTTGCATTGGGCTAGTTAGCCCTGCTACTAAGTTGTGATCTTTTTTTTACTATTAATCATGATTTTTATATT
>NW_027944167.1:0-217 GCF_054177405.1 Leptonychotes weddellii | reverse complement strand
TTCTTGATTTTTTTTTCTTGATTCACTCCTATTTTTCCAAACGTACATTAAAAGCAGAAACCTAAACTAAGATGATTATTCTGTTAAGGCTCAATTCAATGGATGTATGAATTAACAGTATATCTTTAAAACTATTCAAGTAAAAAATTTTCATCATAAATTTAACACATGTAGATTTAAACAATTCTAGTAATTCCCTCGAAAAATTTTAAAAAGA
>NW_027944166.1:0-217 GCF_054177405.1 Leptonychotes weddellii | reverse complement strand
CTGGAGGGCGGCCCTCCTCCTCCGGGCTTGGAGGGAGGGGGCTTAGCCAGGGTCCCGGACCAGCCCGCTTCCCACCCCTGCCCTCTCCACTCACTTCGAGCTGGTCTTTTCTCCCGCCACCTGCCGGAAGTGCAGACAGCGCCCCCTCACGCGACCCGGCCCGTGCTGGACCTCGGGTTCCTGCCCTACCCTGTCCCCCACCCTCGCTCCTCGCCTC
>NW_027944165.1:0-217 GCF_054177405.1 Leptonychotes weddellii | reverse complement strand
CAAGAAAGGAGCCAATGCTGAGAAATTTAATAGTAATAAAGATAACCGAAAGCCTCAATACCTAATAGCCACTGAGCATATATCATGGGCTGGGCACTCTTCTTTTTTTTTTTTTTTTTATTCTTATGTTAATCCCCATACATTACATCATTAGTTCTAGATGAAGTGTTCCATGATTCATTGTTCGTGCACAACACCCCGTGCTCCATGCAGAACG
>NW_027944164.1:0-217 GCF_054177405.1 Leptonychotes weddellii | reverse complement strand
TTTTTTTTTTTATTTCAGCCAAGGAATGATGCATGCTACAGATTAATCTTTACTTTTCCCCACTTGGTTTTTCAAAGAATACCACCATTTCAACCCCCAATGAACATGGCACTTGTTTCTTTCTTCCCCTTCTAATTTATTCCAGATTTTCAAGTGTTTTCTTCAGTAATGATGCTTTCTCCTGCAGCTCAGGTCTGCTGTCTGCCTCCATAGTAGC
>NW_027944163.1:0-217 GCF_054177405.1 Leptonychotes weddellii | reverse complement strand
AGCCCCCAGAGAAAAGCCGTCAGTCACTCCCGTCTCCCCGGTCTCCGGCCGCACTCCGTGCTCACCCGGCCTGTGACCGCGCGTTTCTATCTCTGGCACCCGACCCCGTGTGGAGTCTCCAAACCCAGCAGATCTCTGCGGTGCACTTCCCGCACCGCTCCTCCCGGGGGAGGAAGGTGAGTCTCACCGGATCTGCCACTTGTTGGGTCCCTGCTGG
>NW_027944162.1:0-217 GCF_054177405.1 Leptonychotes weddellii | reverse complement strand
GTAAACAATGAATCATGCAACTCTATATCAAAAACTAATGATGTATGTATGGTGATTGATATAACATAATAAAATAAAATTTTTAAAAAAATATAAAAATAATACTAATTCCTTGCTCCCATTCCTTGTACCATTGCTGTCATTCATATCACAGATAAATAGATAGGTATATGTGTAGATATAAATATATATATATATATAATACCAATTAAGAATA
>NW_027944161.1:0-1259 GCF_054177405.1 Leptonychotes weddellii | reverse complement strand
TTTTTTTTTTTTCTATTTTGAACACAGTTAAATTGAGTTTTTAAAAATATATATTACACACAGACACACATGCATAGCTTTGTGCCATATGAATGTTTTTGTAGGATAGAGTTGAACTTGTGAATGAAAGGTATTTGTGTTTTTTATTTTGATAGATACTACCAAATTGTTTCCCCCAAAGTTACGCCTTTGATATGCCTCTAAATAGTACATGAGCATCATGTTTTCCTGCTTCTCACCAACATTCATATAACTTAAAATGATTAATAATAACCAATCAGCCAAAGGGGCAGCTTGAGATTTGACTTTACATCTCCTCACGACCAGTAGAGCCGAGCCCCATTTGTGACGACTCACACTTCTGATTCTGTATAAATAAGCACACATACAAACAGACTAGCTATTTAGACCTTCCTATGTACTTGAGGAGGAAAACAACATGATTATCCATTCAATCACCAGAGTTACCTCCTCAAAACATAGGACATCTTCATGTTGGAATTGGGTTGGAAATTTATCATCGGTCAAGCAAGTCAATTTTGCAAACGCATCTGGTATTCAGAGAGGTCAAAAGATTCCAAACTTTATACAAATATACAAAAGTATGTATCTGGAGACACAGCAGAACTGTGTTTCCTCAATTTATTTCATTTTGCAACACTTTAAAAAAGTAAGTTATATTCCATTAAAAAACACAAACATTAGTTACTAAGATAAGTCTTTTAATAGACATTTCACTAAAGAAGATATACGTATGCATGGCAAATAAGCACATAAGAAGATGCTCAACATCATTAGTCATTAGGGAAATACATATTTAAACCAGAGTGAGATACCACTTCATATCAACTATAATGGCTAAAACTAAAGACTGACCACACCAAGTGTTGACAAGGATGTAAAGCAACTGGAACTCTCACACATTGTTGGTAGGAATGGAAAAAGGTGCGTTTACTTCAGAAAACAGTTTGGTAGTTTCTTGGCAATTCTGTTCCTAAGTATTTACCAAAGAGAAAGAAAACATATGTCTACACAAAGACTTTACATCCAACCCAAGAATGCGGCTTACATTAGAACACCATTCCAAAGTTGTACTTGTATACAAATATTCATAGCACCTCAATAGTTGAAAACCAGAAACAACCAAAATGTCCACAAATAGGTGAACGGATAAACAAAAGGTGATATATCTATACCATGAAAGACTACCCCGCAATAAAAAGGAATGAATTACTGATAAACACAACAAAATGGATGAA
>NW_027944160.1:0-217 GCF_054177405.1 Leptonychotes weddellii | reverse complement strand
TCATGATCAGGCTGGGGGTATGGGGTTTTTTTTGGAGGAAGACTACAGAGGCAAAGTGCCTTTCTCATCACATGGCATGATATGTATATATTACTAACATGACTTATCTCTGATGTTAACCCTGATCATCTGGTTAAGGAAGTGTTTGCTGGATTTCTTCACTATAAAGTTACTTTTATTTTTTCCTCTTTGTATACTCTTTTCTTTAGATGCAAGT
>NW_027944159.1:0-217 GCF_054177405.1 Leptonychotes weddellii | reverse complement strand
TGCATGTGCCCAACCTCACAAGGAAGAGCTACGTCAACTTTTGCACGCTGGCGTCCCCCAGATCAAAATCAGCTTGCAGCTAGGTCTCACGTGGCTTAAAGAGTATTTTTAAATGTCAGGAGATTTTAGGCGAAAAGTGGGCTTTCTCATTCCTGAAAAGTCAGAGGATCTCTCAATGGTGGAGCCACGTTTCTGGGAGCGGACAGTTGCCTGAAAC
>NW_027944158.1:0-217 GCF_054177405.1 Leptonychotes weddellii | reverse complement strand
AGGAAGTATTTCAGGGGCGCCTGGGTGGCTCAGTTGGTTAAGCGACTGCCTTCGGCTCAGGTCATGATCCTGGAGTCCCGGGATCGAGTCCCGCATCGGGCTCCCTGCTCGGCAGGGAGTCTGCTTCTCCCTCTGACCCTCCTCCCTCTCATGCTCTCTGTCTCTCATTCTCTCTCTCTCTCAAATAAATAAATAAAATTTAAAAAAAAAAAAAAAA
>NW_027944157.1:0-217 GCF_054177405.1 Leptonychotes weddellii | reverse complement strand
ACCAACAATCCCTCCAGTTTAGAGGATTACCAGGCTCTGTGGGAGATTACTGCTCTATTTATGCTTCTTGTCTCATCATTTCAACATATGTTCCACACTGGTTTAACAGTGACCATTTACACTTTACAAACTCCACCCATGAATATGAGGGAGAAGGAACTTTTAACAAAAAGCAAAATATTCCAGCAACCCTCAGTTTCCTTCCTGAGATTAAGAG
>NW_027944156.1:0-217 GCF_054177405.1 Leptonychotes weddellii | reverse complement strand
GAACGTGCCCGGACGCCTTGCCCCCTGATGTGTGGGGAGGCAGTGTGCTGATGAGGGGAGCTCTGAGCTCCAACATCTGAATCTCAGCCCCGGTCCTCCCAGACACCATCTGTGGGGCTGGACAGCTTAGCCTCCTCCCTGCGAAGTGGGCACGTTGACATGAGTGGCGTATCCTGGCGACCGGTCCGATGCTGACTCCATATCTACACCCGGACCG
>NW_027944155.1:0-217 GCF_054177405.1 Leptonychotes weddellii | reverse complement strand
GGGACCTAAAACCACCAGCGCTCCAGCCCTCCTGCCCTGTTTATTAAGTCAGTGTGGGAAGAAGGGAGCAAAGAGCCTTGTGTCCTCCCAGAAATCTCTGAGACATACTCCAAGGGAACTGTGTGGGTTACAGGGCTTGCCCACAAATGCCGAAAAACAGGCATGACCACAAGCTCTGCAACATTGTCATGATAATAATTATAGTTAACACCGACAT
>NW_027944154.1:0-217 GCF_054177405.1 Leptonychotes weddellii | reverse complement strand
GGGTGGGAGGGACAGAGGCAGAAGAGTCAGAGTGTCGTAAGGAGGGCCGGCCCTTCGGAGACGGGGAGGGATGCAGCGCAGGGGGTCTGGACAACCGGGAGGAGCAAGGAAACAGATTCTCCCCTCGAACCTCCAGAAGGAGCATAGCCCACGGACACCTGGATGTTGGCCTGTGAGACACATTTCCGACTTCCCTTCCGTAAAAGGATAATAATGT
>NW_027944153.1:0-217 GCF_054177405.1 Leptonychotes weddellii | reverse complement strand
TGCCCAGAACTCCCGGCGTCTGTGAGCATCACGCCTGGTGGCAGTGCTGGGCAGTTTGTTACGGGGCATGGGGCACTGTGACGGCCACTCACAGTGCTGGGGACGCAATCAAGGCTCAAAGGAAGTGACTGCTTCCATCAGCACAGATAGGCAGTCCCACTCTCCCACGGGGTCCCGGATGACCTGGGGACGCTGCTCCTGTCCGGGCTCAGCCCCC
>NW_027944152.1:0-217 GCF_054177405.1 Leptonychotes weddellii | reverse complement strand
TATGCACAAACAATGAAACATGGAACACTACATCTAAAACTAATGATGTAATGTATGGGGATTAACATAAGAATAAAAAAAAAAATAGTGCCAGCAATCCCAAGGAAATGGAAATGTGTTTGAACACCCCAAAGTGTTGACTTATCTGGATACCAGGGACCAAGCCCGGTCAACATTTTGACGTGCTGCCACCTGCATTCAAGAGACATGGAATCTT
>NW_027944151.1:0-217 GCF_054177405.1 Leptonychotes weddellii | reverse complement strand
GTCTGACCCCTGAAACAGTGCTCTCAGAGCAGTGGTAGCTTCAAGATGCAGGCTGTTGTCATTTTATGTTTATGGTGACCTGCAGAACAGAGCAGACTCATTTATCATTTGGGACACCATCACTGGGCCCGGTAGCCGAGTCTGTTACCCGTCCTGCTTGAAGAATGGATGCAGTGTAATGTGTGGTTTTTGTTTTGAGCGTTTTTTTTTTTTTTTT
>NW_027944150.1:0-1259 GCF_054177405.1 Leptonychotes weddellii | reverse complement strand
TTTTCAGTCTGTATTTCTAAAAGCTTACTTTCTGAAGCTTGTTTTAATTGTAATCTCTTCTTTCTAGCATCAATTAGTTTTTCCTCCAAATCCCAAGATTCCTGGTGTGATTTCATTATTAATTTGTTTAGTTTTAATACGTGTTTCATGTTATCCATGAGCACATTGGTCTTGGGTTAATTTTCTCCAGGTTTTTTTTTAAGTGCAGTTGAAAGTTGCATACTGTCTAATGCAAGCATTTTTATTTCAAAAGCAATTTTCACACCTTCCATTTCATTTTCCAGGTCTTCAATTTTAGCTTCAATTTGCTTATCTTGCATAATTTGTTCTGGAGTTTTTTCTTTATTTGCATCAACCACTGATTTATATTCCAAGAGTTGTTGTTTTGTCTGCGCTCTCAGCCTGAGCAGCAGGGTCAAGCGGTCCTTGGGACGCGCCGTCTGGGCGCCAGCGACCTGTGGTGGCTCGCCTTCCCCGCCTCCCACTCCGGAGTCCGCGGGTTCGGTGGCCGCTTGCTCTCGGGGTTGCTTCTCCATTCTGACTGGCGCGAAGAGGAATTGCCTGGGACAGAAAGATGCAGCCTCAGGACCCGATTTTCCCGCCACTAAACTGACCTATCTAATGTCCTTTTTCTGCTGCATGATCCTATCCAGCACACCACACTATTTAGTGTTAGGTTTATATCTAGTCGTCGTATTGCCTTAGACTTTTCCTGGTTGTGAGTTTCTCAGACTTTCCTTGTCTTTGATGACCTCCACAGTTCGGAGGGTTTCTGTCCCTCAACTGATATTTGTCTGATTTTTTTCCTTATAATTAGACTGAGATTATATGCTTCCAGGAGGAAACACAGGCAGATAAAGTGCCATTCTCATGAAATCCTATCAAGGGTACATACTATCAACATGACTTACCCTGTCGATGCTCTGGATTACCTGGCTGAGGTGTATTTGTCAGATTTCTCCACTGTAAAGTTACCCTTTTCTCCTTCTGCATACCTTCCATACACTTCTGGAGAAGATCACTATGTGAATATCAGAGTTACAGAGTAAGAGTTGTGACTCCACCTCCTTGAGGGTGGAATATTCACATAATTTAGAATTTTTCTTTTGTTTATTTTATTTTATTATGTTATGTTAGCCACCATACAATACATTATTAGTTTTTGATGTAGTGTTCCATGATTCATTGTTTGCATATAATACCCAGTGCTCCATCCAGAAGGTGCCCTCGTTAATACCCATCACCAGGCTAACCAATCC
>NW_027944149.1:0-217 GCF_054177405.1 Leptonychotes weddellii | reverse complement strand
ACTCCCCCATGTACATCCTGCTGGCCAATTTTTCTTTCCTGGAGATCTGGTATGTCACTTCTACTGTCCCCAATATGCTAGCCAACTTGCTGTCTGAGACCAGCACCATCTCCTTCTATGGCTGCTTCCTCCAGTTCTACTTCTTCTTCTCCATGGGTACCACTGAGACCTTCTTCTTGTCTGCCATGGCCTTTGACAGATACCTTGCTATCTGCAG
>NW_027944148.1:0-217 GCF_054177405.1 Leptonychotes weddellii | reverse complement strand
TTGTGGAAGATAGTAGGAGGGTTTGTAAAAACTTGACAACAGAATCACCACATGATCCAGCAATTCCACTTCTGGATATATACCCATAATAATTAAAATCAGGGTATATAAGAGATATTTGTACACCCATTTTGGAAATTTTTTACTTAAATTCAATTTAGTTAGCATACAGTGTATTATTAGTTTCAGGGGTAGAGTTCAGTGATTGATCAGTTGC
>NW_027944147.1:0-217 GCF_054177405.1 Leptonychotes weddellii | reverse complement strand
GAAGCCAGACAGGTCTTGGAGAAATTATAATGCAAGGGATAAATAAGGGCTAGAATAAACAGGATGTTGTTGTTCTTGCCTCAGAGAACGAGCTGGGTTTGGAAGAGTGAAAATGAGTTTTCTAGGCAGAGAAGGGAGTAAGGGAACCTGAAGAAGAGAGAACCACATGTGTAAAGATACAGGGACATGAAAAGTTCTGGATGTCAAGGAGGTTCAA
>NW_027944146.1:0-217 GCF_054177405.1 Leptonychotes weddellii | reverse complement strand
CTCTGTCTTTGCAGCAGACTTTCCTGCTTCTATTCCTGGGAGCTCTGCTGCACTCAGGCACCCCCAGTCTTTCTGTGATCCTGAGGGTCCTGAGACCACACTGTCCCAGCGAGGGTTCAACCCCCCACTTAGCCACTGGAGTGATGTCCCTCAGCAGAGCAGACTTTTAAAAGTTCTGATTTTGTGCTCCACTGCATCACTTGCTGATAGCCAGCTG
>NW_027944145.1:0-217 GCF_054177405.1 Leptonychotes weddellii | reverse complement strand
CATAGGAATAGACATCAATTTTGGGTGTTGATTTTCCTTTCCTGTCCATAGAATCCTCAGCCAGCATCACTATCCAAGGGCTTATAGAGTGCCTGATCTAAGGCATGGGATCCTATACAGCACAGCATTCAAACAGCTGACCTAGCTCACAATGAGGGAGGTGAGGAAATGAGCCCATTACCATGGGATCCATTAGTCACTGTATCAATCTGTTTGA
>NW_027944144.1:0-217 GCF_054177405.1 Leptonychotes weddellii | reverse complement strand
CTTTTTTCAAGCCCAGCTAGTATCTTTATAATCATTATTCTGAACTCTAGTTCTGACATCTTACTTATATCCATACTGATTAGGTCACTGGTGGTCAGTGTTGCCTCTTGTTCTCTTCTCTGAGGTGAGTTTTTCCATCTTGTCATTCTTGCAGAAAGTGGTCACTTTTCTATTTGTAGAGTTGCAGATATTTTCTTAGCTATCAGGTTGAGTTCGC
>NW_027944143.1:0-217 GCF_054177405.1 Leptonychotes weddellii | reverse complement strand
TGTGTGTGTGTGTGTGTGTGTGTGTGTGTGAAGTAATTCTATATGATGTAAACTGCAAGAGCAATGCTCAAGTTTATCTCAAAGAGGTATATGTCTATGTTCATTTTTTTTACTATCTTATTTATTTATTTATTTATTTTTACTATGTTATGTTAATCACCATACATTACATCATTAGTTTTTGATGTAGTGTTCCATGATTCATTGTTTGTGCATA
>NW_027944142.1:0-217 GCF_054177405.1 Leptonychotes weddellii | reverse complement strand
ACCAACAATCCCTCCAGCTTAGAGGATTACCAGGCTCTGTGGGAGATTACTGCTCTATTTATGCTTCTTGTCTCATCATTTCAACATATGTTCCACACTGGTTTAACAGTGACCATTTACACTTTACAAACTCCACCCATGAATATGAGGGAGAAGGAACTTTTAACAAAAAGCAAAATATTCCAGCAACCCTCAGTTTGCTTCCTGAGATTAAGAG
>NW_027944141.1:0-217 GCF_054177405.1 Leptonychotes weddellii | reverse complement strand
AATTATACCTCATGGGGCGCCTGGGTGGCTCAGTCGGTTAAGCGGCTGCCTTCGGCTCAGGTCATGATCCTGGAGTCCCGGGATCGAGTCCCGCATCAGGCTCCCTGCTCAGCGGGGAGTCTGCTTCTCCCTCTGACCCTCCCCCCTCTCATGCTCTCTCTATCTCATTCTCTCTCTCAAATAAATAAATAAAATCTTTAAAAAAAAAAAAGAATCT
>NW_027944140.1:0-217 GCF_054177405.1 Leptonychotes weddellii | reverse complement strand
GAAGCCGGGGGCTCAGGAGTCTCTGTCATAGAATTTAGAAGTTGTCTTGGAGCCACTTCCGGAGAGGTAAACCTCCGGTCCCTTTTTACACTCACAGGAGGCAGAAAGGAGAAACAATTTTTTTTACAAAGGAGAAAAAAAATCCGTGCATGACCATGAGTTTGGAGGCAAACCTGCTCCATTGTGCAAAGGTCTTGATGGAGAAGCTGGGGCTTTC
>NW_027944139.1:0-1259 GCF_054177405.1 Leptonychotes weddellii | reverse complement strand
TGGGTGTTATGCACAAACAATGAATCATGGAACACTACATCAAAAACTAATAATGTATGTGATTAATATAATAAAAAATTTTAAAAAAATTATTAATGCAAGAGTGTTTAAGAGAATTTAATTAACTAAATGAGACCAAACTGTAACCAGATTCCTTGTGACTATTAACATTTATAAATTTAAAATTGAATAAAAAGTTTTATGAGTTTAAAAGTTTAAGGAAAAAATCAGAATTTTAAATTTGTAACTTTAATAAAATATTAATGTTTAAATGGCTGACAAATACAAAGTCTTTTGTAAACACAAAAGTCCCATCAAGGATAGCAAGAAACTCACACTGACATGGGTCACTGATACGGAGAGACAAACATCTGGAACCTACATATCAAGCACTTACTGTGTGCCACCAACTGACAGAATAAAGATACATAAGACAGCATGGTGGGGAAGACACAACGAAGCACAGATGAATAACTGCAACATGACTGAGAAAAGTACCTCAAAAGGAGGATGGGCCAGGATGTTTGGGAGCTTGGCACAGCCAGCCCAGATCTGAGGGTTAGAGAGGGTTTCCCTGGGGAGCAAGCACTTCTGAACGGAACCAATGGAGTAGAATGGGGAGTCCCCTAGAACAGCAGTGGTCTGAATCATAGCAAACCAGGCAATCATCTACAAAGAAAGAGGTAAAGGAGGTGGTTTTAAGGGCTTTAGATAGATCTCAAACAGTCCCAAGGTAGAATAAAAAAAAAAAGGCAAAAAGCCAAGCTGCATTGCTTGAAACAGAGGTTTCTTGCACTTAAATAAGAATGTTCCTTACGCTGCCTGCAGGCTCATTACTATGACAATAATGGCAGTCAGCTGCATGCCTTATATGAACCAGGAAGAATCTAGAACCAATCTAGAAGAAACTGGAACCAATCTACTATAGAGGGGATTTCTGGTTAACAAAAAAGGAGAGTTCATAGGCCCTTAGAATATTAAACCTTCAGTTGCACTTTAGTGACTGCATAGTTCTGCCTTCTCAATCCTGCCTACATTTCGGAAAAACAGAGATGCCAAAACCCCGCCCCAGACCTGCTGTATCACTCTTTGGAGGTTACAATCCCAGAATATATGTGTATACGTATTTGTTTTGTTATGGTGGTTTTTAGTAATAGCAATAGTAGCAGTTGTAATATGTTTGTGAAACAAAATCTCAAACACAAGTATATAAAGAAATTTCCCTTTTTCACCTTCCCTAATCCCAGAGGTTATTTATT
>NW_027944138.1:0-217 GCF_054177405.1 Leptonychotes weddellii | reverse complement strand
ACCTTATATTGCACTTTTAACATATCTCACTTTTTCTATGCTTCTTTTTCTTTTTTCCTGATTTTACTTCTATATTTTGAATTCACATGTTTGTTGACTATTCTCATTTGTCCTCCATCTATTTGTTTAGAAGTTACACATTTATATGTGTTCAATTAGTGTTTATCCTTGAAATTGTAAAATACGTATTTAAGATCACAATCAGTGAATCAACAAC
>NW_027944137.1:0-217 GCF_054177405.1 Leptonychotes weddellii | reverse complement strand
GGGTTTCATTCAAGTCTTCTCTAGCTAGAGATCATCATGAAATAGGGATTGGGGGATGCATGCCCTTTTTCCATGGAGGAAATACGCTCTTCTTGGGAAGAAGAGGCCTCGAATTCTGATGGTCTATTGTAGCATTCTTCCTCAAACTTACCCCTGATATAGCATGTTAGACTCTTAACTGAATTTTTTGTTCTCCTGGCCCCTTAATTTTTGCCAT
>NW_027944136.1:0-217 GCF_054177405.1 Leptonychotes weddellii | reverse complement strand
ATAAAACGTGTTTCCTGGGGTTCACTCTTTCCTTCCTCCTTGACTTCCTCCCTTCCTTCCTCCATTCCTCCCTCCCTCTCTCCCTCCCTCTGTTCCTTCCTTCTTTCCTTCATTCCTTCCTTCCTTTTCTTGTTTCCTCTTCCTTTCTTTTCTTCTTCCTTTCTCTCTTTTCTTTCTTTCTTTCTTCTTTCTTTCTTTCCCTCTATAAGACTAAGGA
>NW_027944135.1:0-217 GCF_054177405.1 Leptonychotes weddellii | reverse complement strand
AAATGTGTGGCTCCTAAATTGGTCAACACTTCACAAGAGTAAGCCAAGCAACACAGACTGTTAAAGCTGAGATTTGTCATCCTGTAGTACCTGCCAACCTTCACTATATTTCAGGAGGATGCATTTTGCTCAAAAATTTCTCGCAAACTATTCCTTAATGTATTTTGAAGTTCATGAAGCTAACCAGGGTTTCTGGGCAGCATAAGAGGGCCTACTG
>NW_027944134.1:0-217 GCF_054177405.1 Leptonychotes weddellii | reverse complement strand
GGGTTTCATTCAAGTCTGCTCTAGCTAGAGATCATCATGAAATAGGGATTGGGGGATGCATGCCCTTTTTCCATGGAGGAAATACGCTCTTCTTGGGAAGAAGAGGCCTCGAATTCTGATGGTCTATTGTAGCATTCTTCCTCAAACTTACCCCTGATATAGCATGTTAGACTCTTAACTGAATTTTTTGTTCTCCTGGCCCCTTAATTTTTGCCAT
>NW_027944133.1:0-217 GCF_054177405.1 Leptonychotes weddellii | reverse complement strand
GAACGTGCCCGGACGCCGTGCCCCCTGATGTGTGGGGAGGCAGTGTGCTGATGAGGGGAGCTCTGAGCTCCAACATCTGAATCTCAGCCCCGGTCCTCCCAGACACCATCTGTGGGGCTGGACAGCTTAGCCTCCTCCCTGCGAAGTGGGCACGTTGACATGAGTGGCGTATCCTGGCGACCGGTCCGATGCTGACTCCATATCTACACCCGGACCG
>NW_027944132.1:0-217 GCF_054177405.1 Leptonychotes weddellii | reverse complement strand
TTCCCCTCTCTCGCTGTTGCAAGAATAGAAAAAAAATTCTTTTAAAAAAAGAAAGAGGCAGTTACTATGGCTATCTGCATCAACACCGTAAAATAGAAATATAATGGAGGCGACATATGTAATTTCCAATTTTTTAGTAGCCACACTTTTGAAAAGACATGCAAATTAATACTCTGTGGGAGTTATGCACAGACAGAAACGCAGAGAAGAAATAGAT
>NW_027944131.1:0-217 GCF_054177405.1 Leptonychotes weddellii | reverse complement strand
TTTACACATTCACATGATTCCATGTTGTTTGTTCACATCCTTTCATTTCAGCTTGAAGAGCTTTCTTCAGTATTTCTTATATGTTAATACAAAACAAACAGGGCACCTGGGTGGCTCAGTTGGTTGAGCGACTGCCTTCGGCTCGGGTCATGATCCTGGAGTCCCGGGATCGAGTCCCGCATCGGGCTCCCTGCTCGGCAGGGAGTCTGCTTCTCCC
>NW_027944130.1:0-217 GCF_054177405.1 Leptonychotes weddellii | reverse complement strand
CTGAGAAAGATTGGTACAAAAGATAGGTTCAATATAAGAAATATTGGAAAAACACTAGTCACGAGAACTCAAGGAACCAAAATCACTTCCAATGGCCTTGAGGGTCGTGTTTTTGAAGTGAGCCTTGCTGATCTGCAGAACGATGAAGTTGCATTTAGAAAATTCAAGTTCAGGGCGCCTGGGTGGCTCAGTCGTTAAGCGTCTGCCTTCGGCTCAG
>NW_027944129.1:0-217 GCF_054177405.1 Leptonychotes weddellii | reverse complement strand
AGATTCCCCGCTTGTATCCAGCCACCCAATTAGAACACTGACCTCAGCAATATCTGTACATCCGGAGCTCCTTAGACCACTTCTCAAAGCCTGATGAACACTTAAATTGCCCAGGATTTTGTTACAATGCAGACTCAGAGACTCCCGGGGAACCTGAGATTCTGCATTTCTAACAAGCTCCAGATGAAGCTCATTAGGGAAGGAGTTAGGGAGATGA
>NW_027944128.1:0-1259 GCF_054177405.1 Leptonychotes weddellii | reverse complement strand
ACAGATCCCCTGGACATTAAAAGGGTAATAAAGGAACAATTCTATGCCCACAAGTTTGATAACCTAGATGAAATGGACCAATTCCTTGAAAGACACAAACTTCCAAAACTCATATGAGAATAAATAGACAATCTGAATAAGCCTATATCTACTAAGGAAGTCAAATAAATAATTAATAACATTCTAACACAGAATGCACCAGGCTCAGATGAGTTCATTGGTGAATTCTACCAAACATTTAAGGAAGAAATTATACCAGTTCTCTACAATCTCTTCCAGAAGATAGAAGCTGAGGAAATACTCCCTAATTTATTCTATGAAGCCAATATCATCAGTCTAATACCAAAACCAGACAAAGACATTACAAGAAAAGAAAATTAGAAACCAATATCTCTCATGAACATAGATGCAAAAATCCTAGACAAAATATTAGCAAGTTGATCCAACAATTTTGAAAAGAATTACACACCACAACCAAGTGGGATTTATCCTGGGTATGAAAGCTGGTTCAACACTGGAAATCAATTAATGTAATTCATCACATCAACAGCCTAAAGAAAAAATAGTACATCATATTATATCATTATACCAACAGATGTATAGAAAGCATTTGACAAAATCCAATACCCATTCATGATTTAAAAAAAAAAAACTCTTGATAAATTAGGAATAGAGAGGAACTTCCTCAACTTGATAAAGAACATCTATAAAAACCTACAGCTAACATTATATTTAATGGTGGGAAATAGAAGCTTTCCCACCAAAATCAAGAACAAGGCAAGGATATCCCATTTCACCACTTTTTTTCAACATCATATTGGAAACCCTAGCTAATGCAATAAGACAAGAAAAAGATAAAATGTATGCTGATTAGGAAGAAAGAAATAAAATTCTTTGTTCACAGAAGAGATGATAATCTATGTAGAAAAATCCAAAATAACTGACAAAAAAGAAATTCTCCCAGAACTAATAAGTGATTATAGCAAGGTTGCAAGATACAAAGTTAATATTGAAAAATTATTCAAATATTGAAAAATGTTGAAAGCCAAAGCCAATTACCCTCCTATGTACTAGTAATGAACAAGGCAAATTTGAAGTTAAAACACATTACAATTGAGATACCACCTCACACCAGTCAGAATGGCTCAAATTATTAAGTCAGGAAATGACAGATGTTGGCGGGGATGTGGAGAAAGGGGAACCCTCCTACACTGTTGGGGGAATGCAAGCTGGTGCAGCCACTCTGGAAAACAGTATGG